>NW_015386930.1:848831-930984 GCF_001527695.2 Protobothrops mucrosquamatus | reverse complement strand
TATTATATCATGCTTAGTTAAAAAGTGTATTAGAATCACAATTTTTCTACTTTGAAATCTCAGAGACTAGGCAGGTACTTATTACGTAGTAGTATGTAATAATGTTATGATGATGGTGGTTTTTCAGCTTTGAAGAAAATCTGAAGATGATTTTATGTGAAGATAGGAAATCAGATAAGTTTTATTCACGTCTAACATGTACATGGCGTATGTGGTTTGAGTTAAAAGCAAGTGGCTCTGGGATATTTGCATTCCTCCTGTAATCAAACTCTTATTGTTAGTATTACAGAACTTAGCACTTAAAGTAAGTAAGCCCAGAGAGAGTGTAAAAAGGTCTGCTAGCTATCTATGTAGAATTCATTATAATATTGGCAGGACTTCAGTTCTGTATGACTGCAATAATCTTCCATTAGTGCTATTTGTGATATTTTTAATTTATTGTAGATATCATGAAAGCTGCTTATACATGTTACTTCCTGCTGGTGTTCTGATGAAGCCATTAGGTTCTGGACTAATAGCACAATTCTAGTTTAATTCATGAGGAAGAAAAATTCTCATTGATTTTCATGTCATGAATTCAAGCATTAAGGCTTTTCACAGTTTGTTCCAAGTGAGTCATCCCTGCTGTAGGGCTTTCATACAACCTTGATGAGTTGTGCTTTTTCATGAAGCTGGAAAATGCACTATTTTGTTTAAAGTGCTCTTTATTTTAGAAATCTAACCATTATCTTTGCCCAAGAAAACCAAGTGCTACAGAAAGTAGGAACTGATAGTTCCTGTTCATCTAGGATATAAAATTCCACTTAATCATTACTTAATCAGTACCTAGAAAATTCATTAAGTGGGTAGCATTTCATTAAGTGGATTAATATCTTCATTTTTCATGTGAACAAATTCACAAATAAACTCAAATTACTTGTAATCAACTTTCTTTGCACCACCCTGAAAATATGGAAAATCTATAAGAAATATCATAGACTAGTAAAAGTTTATCTACAGAATAGCTGATTATAGGGAAGTACAAACCATCTCATCTGATCAAATTCTTGGCCCCTTATAGCTAATCTGCAAGGATAAAAATCTTCATGCACAGACTCCACCTGAAGGAATAAAGTGAGTTCCCTGGTTGCTGGGGCTGCTGCTGCAGCCATAAGTTTGAGACTGATCCAACTTCAAATGGTCACTGAACTAATGGTCATAGATTGAGGACTGCCTATATAAGATTGCACAAGTTCAGAGTTGTTTCTGAAATCTCCAAATTCCTATCCCAAATGTTTGCTCCATTTATATCATAATTGAACTAAATTCTACCATTTCAGATCCGATGAAAGGATTGTCTTCCTTATAACAGTTTGGAAAATGTTTTGACTTTGATACAGAGCAATTTATAATATAGTTCCTTTAAGAATAATGAGACAGTTTATAACTGATTCTGGGGTCCATCAACATATTGGGTATGTTAACGGCATGAATACACTTTGGAAGATATATTAGCTTTAAGCTCAAAAAACTCAGATGAATGTAAAAATAAGTAATGGGAGGGGATTAGAATAAGTGCATGAAGATATTGTCATGCAACTATCACAGTTTCCATACTCATGTCAGAATATGCATGACACAAGTAGTTAAATGCTGCATTCCCATGGTAATATCACCCTCATTTGTTATTACTGATTGTGAAGATTGTAGAATTGCATAACTTCTCAAAGTGACAAACCATTTAGTAATGCAGTATTATGCTTATTTTCTTTTAATATAAATGGTAATGGTACCATCAAATCGTATTAGTGAAATAATTCAATAGTTGGGTGATCAGCATCTGGCAAGTTCTGTTATTATGACGGCTTTCTTATATCAATGGAGTGGTGCCACTCATTTTTATACTAGCGGGAATTGGCAGTCATGTACAGATTGCTTACTCCAGGCCATTACACTGATACATTGGGACTGGGAAGCCAATAAGAGCTACAGAGAAAAATGAATCACATAGAATTGCCTCATAGGGGAACATTGGTTTATCCTAGGCTTCTATTCCCTGTGGTTTCAATGCCCTCTTTTAAAACATTGATTTTTCTCTTCCAATAATATAGTAGTCACTATAGTGGAGTGGGGTGGGGAGAGCAAATGGCACAATAGTAGTAGTAAAAGAGGTAATATCTTCCACCACTTTCAGGGCTTATTCCTCAGGGATAAATCTTTCTAGATTTTTACCAATATTTTTACATTTCTATAACATTATGGCGGTAGTTGAATCGTAATGATTTGGTATTAAACTGGCCCAAATTGCCAAGAGTCAAGCGGAAAGAGGAAAACTTGATTATTCAAGTGCTACAAGGGATTGCTTCTAATTCCAATCCCACTTACAATATTCAGGGAAATGAATGATGTGTTAGAAAGGTGGAGGTTTTTTTTAGAAAATCTGTTTATTTTATCTATGTACTGGATGAAACTAAGCCTTCTTGTGGAGAACTTCACACCCTCTTTTGAGATATCAAGACATTTTCCTTTACTGCAAAGAGAGATCAATTCTGTTATCCAGCTGTTTTTGGTGTTTTTTTTCCTGCTTCCTCGTTATATATCCTTCCTTGGTTGGACAAGGACATGTTTTTCTTCCTCAATTTTTCAGCATTGTTGGAGTGGATGTAGGCAATGGTTGTTAAACATTGGCTTGTGGTGCAGTTACATACAGAGTAAAACTTTATGCACACAGGCATTGCACATGCCAATCACGCAAACTAAAGGAACATGGTTATCAAAGGACATCAGTCCTAAAATACGAACATTGGGAATCAATGGGACTGGATCAAATTACTCTGTCTTGGTAATTTAATTTATCACTATAGTATGGATTGGTTCTATTCTTTAATTTTTCTTTTTCAACTCCTTCAAATAGCCTATACTAAGAATCAAGGGGACATTGCAACTCAGGGCTGGTTTATTGGACTGATGTGTGCCATCGCTCTCCTCGTCCTGATTTTGCTGATAGTTTGCTTTATTAAGAGGAGCAGAGGAGGAAAATATCCAGGTAAGAGAAATAGCTATCGTTGATATAAGGCTCTTTGTTTGATTTATTTTGAAATATATAATTCTGAATCTAATTAATTTTTCTAATCTGAAAGCACTGGAAAGATTTATTCCCATAACCACTGAACAACTGGGACACTAAAAAAGAATTAATGTTATCAAAACAGGGTAAAAGGGATTTCTTGCTAGATAGGGATGCTTTATTTCATTATTTACATTAAGATTTGATTGAATTTATGTTGGTTATAAAACTGTTAGCTTATTTTCTGGAAAAGTATTATTAACATGTTCTCCCTTTGGGAAAGGAATCCTTCCTTTTTCTCTTCTGATTTTGAGTTGAATGAATCATTTTAACTACTCTTTTCATTCTTTTATATTTGGTATCAACTTTTAGCATCTTAAGTAGCTAGCTTTTATTACTTTTTATTTCTTTGTTTATTTAGAAATCAATTTTTAAGGCTTACCTAGTCATAATACTTCTGGATGGCATATAAATTAAAAACACACACAATGCAATGGACAAGACAAACATAGGAATGGACGTAGCCAACATATTCATACAAAAAGCATAGATCCCTTAAAAGCACATATCCCCCTAACTTATTATCCCTAAGGAAAGAATCAGATCTTCAGCACCCATTTTAAAAACAGTAGGACTCAGACTAGCAAACTTCCAAGGTGAGATTATTGGAAAGGACAGGCTCTGTGATGGAGGACGCCTGCCTCTTGGTCACATCAGATGATTCTGTTTTAGTGATGGAACCTGGAACTTGTCCCCTTGTTGGATTTACCAAATGGACAAAACAATGAGAGAGAAGTGGTGCCATGAAGGGCTTCACAGGTCACAACCAGCATCTTTACTAACTTACAGAACAGATGTGTTACATGGAAGTGCTGAGATATACTGTACCCATAACTGACTGAGTTGCCACATTCTGGACCAGAGGCAGCCTCTAGATAGCACATTGCAATATAGTCAGGATACACATTGAAATAATATTTAAATACAATGTTGATTTATATGGAATTATGTCTTAATACCGGTAGTTTATGTCTCCCTGTATTATTTTGGACAATGTATTATGGTTGTATGAAGATTGCCATATTTTCTCCCTAAGTCTAGAAATTTCTTGAAGTATTTCCTGAAAGTTGAATAAAATTGTTATGATGTGGAAATTACATAGCATTCATTGCTCAATATCAATATCATTCTGCTGTACATGGAACATCACTAGTCAGCTGGAAAGAATAATATATATCTTTATTCCCCAGAAATAAGTCTGGGGAATAAAATATGATCTGTTCTCCATATAAGTCATAACACTAGATAAAGAGAAGCCAGTTAAACAAATGAATTAAAAACATTATACTTGTTCATTGATTTATTGAGGAAAATGACCCAAAGCTATATAAGTACCATTGTAACTGGCTAAGGCAGAAGCTTTAGCTTTCCTTTTGGTGTCCACAGGATTGATCAGCATCAAACTCCTTGATTTGATGCATCATGGACTTTGGCACTGAGGCATTCAGGCTTGGAGTCTACAAAATATGGAGATTGGATCAATCCTTTTGAGTTTTTAATTGTTTACATATATGTTCACAGTGCGAGCAAACAAAGATGTGCCCCTGGATCCTGATGACCAGAAGGTAGATAATGGATCATTTGATTACAGGTATGTTTCTTACTCAACATATATATCAGGCATTTGCTATCTGCTTGCCATTACAAATAACTCCTTTCTAATTTCATTTTCATGAATTTACATTTTACTCTTCTTTGTCCTTCCAGTGTTGCTTAAAATCTCTATCAAAAGAAGAACCAGTCTATGTATTCAAAAAATATAAAAATGAAATCAGTATTTTTAAAATTGGTCCACTGAAGGCTATGAGTGAAAGATACGTAGGTATATATATAAACACATGCATACACATAGAGATATATTTCTGCACGTCAGAACCATCCTCATGAAGGATGGAAATCTAGGCTGAGTCATACAAATATACATGAAATTTAATCTTTCATTATCTGACTCAGTAATGTAGTTCCAATAATTTTGTATCATCTGATTTATCTATACACGTAGATCGGTTCCAATACCTTTTGAAATCTGAAAGGATAACATAGTGTTCTTATTGGGAATTTAATCACTTTTGAATATTGAATAATGAGCTCTATTGAGTGGGGATCATTACATCAGATAAGAAAGATAGGCACTGTTGGAGAATTAGCAATTTCCAGAATCTGTTTTGGTCTGTAGTGCAAAACCAGACATGAGTAAAAACATATGGCTCCTTCTGCTAGTCCACCCCAGAAATGGGAAGAATAAACAGCCAGTAGGTTATTTCTTAGGAAGAATAAGCCTACATTTTTAAAAACCAGTGAGAAGCTTCATATTTCTGATTTTACTGAAGGATATGTTGATAGCCTCTATGGAGCATATTAAATCTTTCTGACAATTAACGGTGTTATAACTTCCAACACCATCACTACTTCATATAAATCAAAGACATCTTTTTAAGGACCACAGCCACTTTTTCTCTTGGTTTTTCAAAGCAAAAGTGTGTTCTTTGGCTGTTCACAGATGGGTCCTGCATTCAAGGTTTACATTTGTTTCACCTTTACTTCCAAGGAACTGAAACAGGTAACACTGCTACCACTTGCTAAATTAACCATACATTGTGAGTCTGTGTAACTTGGCGCTTCAGTCCCTTGCTTGCTATTAAAACAAACAAACAAGCAAACAAAAATAAATGTCCAGCTATTCTAAAACTGTAGGATGATTTATTCAAAATACAATTGCTATCCTCACAATTTCAGTACTCTTATTTTATAGCTAACAAGAATAAAAATGATAAAAAGGCTTTATTAAAATTGCAGTGCAAGGTCTGGCACTGTGTAATATGAAGCTGTATAGAGAATTGCCTACAGGATTTTGAAAAAAACAGCAGTGTGTAAATCTTGTAGTGCCAAATCATATTAATTAAAGTACTTGGTTAATTTGATAGCTATGTGTTTTAAGCATCAGAGTTGCTCTAATAATGGCCATTCCAAACTTGTTCCCTTCCAGGGCTGTTTTTAAACAGTGAAGTCACAATTCCAAAATATATTAATTATGATTAAGAATTCTTCAGGCTACTCAAAGCAAAATAAAAACTATTTTGGGTCCCTTTAGTAGATTGAGTAAATCTGGGAAACACTATAAACCATTAATGAATTATCTAGATCAGGGCTTCTTAACCTTTTCACCTATTGTACCACTTTTAGGATATGGCAATATCCGAGTACCACCAGTCACCTAGCAAAGTGTCAAAAACTTGATGACCAAAAAAAAAAAAAAAAGGAAAAAAGTGATAAAGTACAGGTAGTCCTCGACTTACAATGGTTTGCTTAGTGACTGTTTGAAGTTACAATGGCACTGAAAAAGTGCCCCCCAAGCCACAGCCGAGCAAGACAGCTGCCTGCCCACCCAGTGGCGCTCTTCCTCCTGTCCGAGGTTTTCATTGTTGTGAGCATTTCTGTTGAGGATTGGGAGTGGTGGTGGGGTCGGGGGTGTTTGGTTTTTATTCCCCCCATCTGCTGGGTGGTTGCAGCAAGTTTTGGTCACTTCACATGACCCTGGGACACTGTGACCGTCATAAATATGAATCAGTTGCCAAGCATCTGAATGTAAATCACAAGACCCTGGAGATGCTGCAACATTCCAGCTGATCGGTGCTTCTTCTGGGCTCAGCAGAAGCACCAGGATCAGCACCGAGCTCCAACTGGAGCCTGGCACTGATCCTGGTACTTCCACTGAGCCCTGACAGCCCCGAAGCGCCATTCAGCTGAAAAGCAGCACTGATCCTGGCGCTTCCGCTGAGCCCTGACAGTCCCGAAGAAGCGCTGATCCTGGCGCTTCCGCTGAGTCCTGACAGCCCTGCAGCTCCAGCCATCTCTCGCTCAGGCTTGTGCGGTGCTGCCACTGGTTCAGCTCATTCCCTTCCCCTGCTACCACTTTTCTAGGATGCTCGCGTACCACCTGCCAGGTGCCAATGTACCACAGGTGGTACCCGTACCACTGGTTGAAAAGCCCTGATCTAGATAAAAGTATACTCAAGTATTCTTAGTTAACTTGAAAAACACTATCTTGACTCATGAGATGTGAACAAATGAAAGTTGCAAATATAATGTTACATTGTAGCAAAGGACACCGTAGCACAAAACGGATGAAGTGTGGATAAAGATTCCTTAATACCATCAAAAATGTTGACCCTGAGAGGAATCCTCACTTTGCAGGAGTATTTAGCAATGTGAATACTGTATCATGCTCCTCAGTCTCAGTTGCTGATAGGGAATATTTGTAGTTATGATTTGCTTGTTTTTAACTATTTTATTTTTAATATTCATTTGGATGTTTTAAACTCTTTATATCATGCAAATAACCAGCAGTTAATTGGGTTACAACAGGATATTAATGGAATGAATAAGTAAAATTTCTACAGGACATGGATAGCCCCTATTTTTCTTTTTCGTTTCTTTTTTTTACTGTGGGAAAAAAAGCCACATTGTAGTCTTCCTCTTCAGCTAGAGCTGAATATAATTATGTTATTCTGCTGATGGAAACATATTATTAAAACCTACATTTTCCTATACATATCCCAAATCTACTCGGGGAGTGTCTGTTTGTGTGTGTCAAAGGATTCCTTGTATCAGAATTGTACATGACAAAATATGAGAGTGAAGAAAGGTCCAATTTCATCAGCAGAAGTACTCTAACTTAACCATCTTCTTTCCAAAACATAGTTAAACTTTCAAGTGATGTTATCTTGCTTCTTTAAAAAAAAAGAATAAAATATTTTTGAAAAAAATGCATGTGGATAAAATACAACATTGCAGCTTCAGTTTATGGCAGAATAAAGATTGGGCCAAAGACATAGAACCAATTCTTAACATCAAGAACTGCCTGTCTTGACTAATTACTGAAGTATTCTTATGATTGTTTTTGTTTGTCCTGATTATTAGGAAACAGTAAAATCTGGGCTGAGTTGAATATTGATCTATAGCAGTGAACTGGCTGAATCATTTTATTTTGCAAATATCAGTGTTATATGTGCAAGAGGAAAAGCTGTGATATAAAATATTATGCTTTCTTCCACTGGAGCCCTGGAAAAAAGGCTTTTCAGTGTTTTTTTCCCCAAAACATGGCTGCACAACTTAATGCAGGGTATTAAAGAACTGACACATCACAAGAAATCAGAATAAAAGAGAAAATGACTAGCTGACAGAGAAATGTGGCTAATTAAGATTCATGACCATTGAGATGTGACAGATAGCTTTTTAAAATGTACAGGATATAAGCTGGCATGTTTTCTTTATTTGTTCTCTTCCTAATTCACAGAAATATGTCTGACACACTCTGATCATGTCCTTCAGAGCTGTAAAAGTGTATGCTTAGAGCATGCCAATGGCTACAGGCTATAATTAAGAGATATACTGTCATTTCTTTCTACTCTGCTGCCAGACTAATAGTCTCCTTACAAGAGGAATAAACTATAAAATCTTTAGCCATTAATAGCACTCATACTATTAAACATTTGACAAGAGAGAGGGAGAGAGAGAAAAGGAAAGGGAACAACTAAAACATTATGCCCATTGTACTTGTTCAGTCTTCCTTCTCCTCTCACTCTTCATGTTTTAATACAGTATATCTCTGCCAGGCTCCAAATCAGCCTAATCCTGGTATTTTCAGTTGCAGCGCCAATTTCAAGACATAGAAAATAATGGTGATAGTGAAGCCAGAACATTAGCATTGCTTATTAAAGGCTAGAGGACTTATTTTCACCCAATCTCTTTTGTTCCCTGATTGTTGATAAGTGATTTCATATGAACTCAAGATAGCATTTCTGCACTCCAATGATTTTTGTTATTACTTTTTGGCACCAAGATGGAAATATTCTGATAAGATCTGTTACTTAATTTTCAAGACTCTTCCTCCTCATAATGCTAATCACTCCTGTTTTCTTTAAAGGAAGATGGAGAGTCTGTCTAGAACTCAAAGAAAATGTTCTAAAAAACAACTAATGTGCTTTTTACCTGTTTCCCACTTTATTTGTATATGAGCAAATTTCTATGTGAATATACAAAAGAGGTGAGCTTTCCCCTCTAGACCTATGATATCTACTTCCCTTCCAATCTGCTCATCTTAAACTCTCTCCATGTAGGAAACTCCAGCACATAATTCTTTTTCATCCTCCTTCCTCTTTGGTCCATTTTCATCTAAGGCTGAGACCTTTCCTGGAATTTTTTTTTTTTTTTTTTTTGCAAGACCATGTTTTGTTTTACATCTCTAGAGAGTGTGACTGATTAAAGCCTTCAGATATAGTGGCTTGTTTAGTTGGAGTAGAATTGCTAGAATGGGGACATGTCTGGGGTGGCAGTGAGAGCCTGCCACCATGCTCAGGTTTGAGAGTACCCACCTGGGGAGGGAGGGGGGTATCATTGACATTTATCAACAACTAGTTTTTTTATGTTATTGTACACAATTAGCAGTTTGTGTTTTCAATTGGCTTTCATTTGGTACTTTAAGATGCTTAGCCCTCCCAGAAAGAAATAACTATTTACTACTATTATTATTTATTTAGCATTGATCCCTAAAATTCAAATCTATATTATTTTGCTCTCTGATCAGGCTCTTTTTGCTTCTCTCCTTGTTTTATTTTCATCTGTTCTTGTCATTTTCACCTTATCCTTCTACATGGACCATGAAGGTCTCTTGAAAGGTAGGAATGACCCAAACCCTTGCACATACTTTCTTTCACCATTTTTAAGCATATCTAATTTCTAACTCCCTTCCATGTTTCTGTTCCAGCGGTTTTCATCTAACAGAGTTAAAGAGTAATTTCTTTCTTATTCTGAGATTCAGGCGTCCTGTGTCCATAGAGTTGCATTCTGGCTCTAGATTGAGAGCCAACATCATATCCAATGACATTACAGTGGCCCTAGCTTCATTCCTTTTTCTTGACTAATATTTATATGTGCAGTGGGAAACTGCACACTTGAGTGGTGATTATTGTCATGAAAAAGGGTCTACTGGATTAGAGACTTTGAGTAGTTCCATGTTATCTGGTAAGCTACTGGTATTTTAAAAGCAATTATAACTGACTTCACTTACTGGGTGCTAAAACAAAAGAAGCATGGTCAAGAAGAAGCCAGCAGTTCAGAAGTTCAGAATGATGATCTTTCACTCACAAATTATTCCTTCCAATGTAATGCAACTCTTGAACATGATGCTCCTAAACCAATTTCACTTGTGGCTTGGCTGACTGTGTTTAATATATTAAATAAGCTGCAGGATTTATTTAGTAAGTACATTGTATTTGTGCATTAAAGGCTGAATGCACTTATTTTCCTAATGTATTAACAAGGCAGTATGGTTACTTTTTTGGCTTGCAGTCCAGAGAGCCATGTGCAGAACATCAGAGTATTTGGGGCATGTCAAACAGCATTTCTTACATCTGCTTTTCAATAGCAGTCCTTTAGAATAAGGATGGGATAACTTTATGAAAGAAGACAAAAACAAAAAACAAAAGACTTCATACAGCATACATTGCTGTGTGGTTCTCTGGAATCCAGCCTTTGGGAGATCAAAATAGGAAATCCCTTGAAAACTTTACTGCCATTAAATATGGAAGGGGAAAATTTTCATTGCAATTACATTTTATTTAAATACTTGTTTTAACTTGAAAACAAAGACCTCTAGCATCTGTGGCTTTTGCTGTTCTTGTCTTTATGCCTTCATATAATGCTAAACCATTCTGTCTCAAAGCTCCTCTTGCCTCGGGTTCAATTACTTGCCCAAACCCTGATAATGAAATTAACTTGTGCCATTACAAGCATGTTAATCCACGTTTGCAAAACATGAGATTTGCAGTTTACTAAGATATTCAAAAGCAATATGTATGCATTTTTGAACATTGGCTCCTTCCAGAAGAAAAATAAATTCCTCTTCTCATTTCAATAAAGAACGTTGTACCTGGGACTGCAAGTAACCTAGAATGATTATCTATCTGCTGGCAATTCAGATCACATCAGAGCAAGATGTAACTTTCAATATTATAGTACCGATCTATTGGACAGGTTGAAAAAAGCAATGAAATGGCGATGCTGGAAACCAAAAGTCATTTGTGATGTTAATATAGCTATTAATATTTGCACAACTTGCAAACAATTAAAGGAATACATCTCACATGAGTATCCAGCAAAGCCTTTCAGCACTTCAGACTTAAAGACAAAAAGTGTTACAGAGTGCAGGGTTGTTGGTCATGCCTCTGGAAGAGAGAAAATGCATGAATATGGCACCAGTCTGCAACTCTGAAAGCAACCATCTCTTTTCTTGAGATTGTGCAGTGCCTAGAGAGGACAGCTATAGTACCCTGAGGAAAATGTAGCTACTTTAAGGTGTTGCAGAGAAGTGCTGTGTTCACACTTCTGTGCACTTTAAAATGCATTTTGGCAATCAAATCCAAATTTCACTATCCTCAGGATTCATAACTATCAACAAGACTTAGTCCTGGGAGTCTCTTTCATCTTTTAAAAAAAGACTCAAAATAGTTAACCCATCTTACAAATTTTGCAGAAGCTTTCTCAAGGTGGCAAAGAGAAATGTTATTATATGTCTATTAAGAGTAAATATTCCCTTAAGCTGAGCTTGATTACTATATATTAATGCATTTTCTTGATACCAATATGGTCATCATTTGTCTTTGCCATTTTTTTTAAGTTTTCAATTTAGCCCCTACAGTCCTGAGCTTTTCTAGTGGCGTCCTGGTGTACAATTAACAAGGTTTTGACTTAAGACATTGCATAATTTTCTTCTTTTTTTCTTTTTTCTTTTTCTTTTTTGAGATCAGGCCTGCATCATTTTTTAAAAATTGCCTTCATATGAAATGGCCAAAATGAAGCTAAAAAGACTTCTGTCCTCTTTAGATCTACTGAAACACTTTCAACTAACTTGTCAGTCAGTGCACTTTGGACCAAGTGTATCTTTGATGAAATATATAAACTAGAACGCTCAGAACTGTGATATATTATTCTCCTATATGGCTTGCTAACTTTTATGTTTTTGGCTTTTCAAGATTACTTTCCCTATCGTAACATTTAGGGACTTCCTTCTCCTAATTTATGTAGGTTCTTTGGGAAATGTTACTTTTTGCCCCTAAATATTTCCAGGCATCTGTATTTACAAACATCTCACCATATTTTCCTAGATCTTTATTCACAATTGTTGCCTTTTTGTGTATCATCACTTGGACACTGCTTTCAAATTCTATGATTATGCTTTTCTTTTAAACCATATTTTCTCATTTCTGATGCCTCTCCTTTTCCTTTTAATGTCAGTGATGAAGACAACAAGCCACTGCAAGGCAGTCAGACCTCCTTAGATGGCACAATAAAGCAACAAGAAAGTGATGACAGCTTGGTGGACTATGGAGAAGGAGGTGAAGGACAGTTCAATGAAGATGGATCCTTTATTGGCCAGTACACAGTTAAGAAGGACAAAGACGAGACAGAAGGCAATGAGAGCTCAGAAGCCACATCACCAGTAAATGCTATCTATTCCCTGGCATAACACTATATATTGAAGCAACAGCAGCTAAAATAAATAAGTTGGTATGGATCAGCAGAGTCACCATGAACAAGAGAAAGCAATCAGGGTAGGGCAACAAAGGCCAAACACACAAACCCGACCAGTGCCACCATCTCTTTAGCAAATGGCATAGATGCACTGACTGCTGAAGTAATCATACTGCAGCTGAAATCTGAGCTAACCCACCAGAGGCCAGCTGAAGAGCAGAATGCAAAGATTCTGTGCCCCAGGCTTCGGAACTTGGACTGAAATAAACATCCCCTCAATACCCCCTTTGTCTGATTTGTGAGATAATGCAATTTCCTTCATTAATAATGTATACATCTGACCTGGGGAGGGGGATCCTTTTTTTAAGGATTCGATGCTGTCCTTGTAAAAAGAAACGTCTGAACATGAGGGAAAACTGGAATAGGGAGTGGTGATAAAGCTGAGCACATAATGGCACGCCCCTTGCTAAAACAGCATGAAACCACATTGCAGAATCAGTTATTGATTTAAACGATGAGCTGTTTTATAAACAGGAACTTTTCTGAACATTTATTTCTATTGGAGATCATTGTAGACAGGCCCTAGCCTATGCTTTTCACTAAGCAAGGTATATGCTGCTGCTTCCTATGAGATAAAATGGTTCAGTGTGGAAGCTATCAAGTGGGAAAGGCAGGATTGTTGCATTGACTGAAGATCTCACTTTTAGCTCTGTATTTCAATTTCTGCTTCCCCTAGAAATGGCAAAATGAAGTTGTGCTCTACCCATGCTATCAAAGAGTTTAATTGAAAAGTTGTATCTCTGCCAAAACAAGCAAGAATAGGAAAACAGGACTGGATTGGTGTTTTTCAGAAGAGAATTATTGGAGGAAATTTGTTGTTAAATCTTATTAAAAACAGCCATTCCTCACAATGCGTGCACATGGTATTAATTACCATCCCTAAATCCTGCATGAAACAGGAACGGGAGCAATGGTAACCAGAGAAGATCAGCCAGCCTGGTCTTTCCTATTGCTAATTAAAAGAGGAAAGTAGTTCCCTACTAAAAACAAAAAAAAAGTAATCTGCAAGTCTATGAAAAAAAATCTGGGATTTCCTAGATGTATATGTTTGATGCAAAAGTACATATGCACATAGAATAAATCCCAAAATGAATCCATCTGTGTCTACTTTGCATTTTCAGGTGAAGCAGTCTCCAATATATGTTGGGACATCTTCTTGCTCACACCCCTTCTGTCAGCCTAAAGGCAGTCTTTCCATTGCTAAACAAGCAGCAGCATGGAACTCACATTCTATTAGTTGCGCATCAAAAACACTCAAGTCAAGCTAATTTCCTAACTTGCAATAACCCTGTTTTCCCCAGATGCAGATTCTATTGTGACATTACTCTTCCATATATGCCTTAAACAGCTTCATGCATTCCCTGAAGCTTAATAAACTATGAATATTTATCCATAGATTAAGCCCTTTGTGTGATGGTCTGTAATCTTCCATGCATTTTAAACAAGACTATTACAGCTTGGCAGAATAAGAAAGAAGCATGGATAGTTGTAGAAGTTAGAGATTTACAATATACTGTGTTTAGCAAAATGTAGTATGTCTTCTCTTTATGCCCTACATTTTTCAAACCAAAGGTATTTAAAAGAAGCAATTTGGCTCCTTACAACAGTTGAATAGCTGGAAAATAACATGTAGGAGAATTTTGAAGATCTGCCTAATAATCACACTCAAATGGAAACACAAATATGGGTAAATGTTTCTGTTGATTTACTGTAGAAGGAGTTTTGCTAACATGCATAAATCTCAAGAAGCAAACAGTTTAGCATACTTCATAAAATACTGTCATATTTTAAAAAAATTTAAAGTCAGCTAAATGAAAATTTTAATGCAGCCAGTCTGTATTGTGTAACAAAAAGGCAACCAAATGAAGTCTTTTGGGTGAGTTAGGCTTCCTACCCTCCAAAAGTGGCGTAGAATAGTGTTAATTCCAAATATTGAATTGACTATACTTCCTTGAAAAAAACAGGCTCTATGATATACAGGTAGTCCTCGGCTTACGACCACAATTGACCCCAACATTTCTGTTAAGTGAGACATTTGTAAAGTGAGTTTTGCCTCATTTTATGACCTTCCTTGGCATTGTTAAGTGAATCACTGCAGTTGATAAATTAGTAACCCAGTTGTTAAGTGAATCTAGCTTCCAAGTGACTTTACTTGTGAGAAGGTCGCAAAAGAGGATCACATGACTTTGAGACACAGCAATGGTCATAAACATGAACCAGTTGCCAAGCATCTGAATTTTGATCACATGACCATGGGGATGCTGCAAAAGTTGTAATTGTGAAAAATGATCATAAGTCATATTCTTCAGTACCATTGTAAATTTGAACAGTCACTATACGAACTGTTTTAACTTGAGGACTACCTGTACTGAGTGAATGGTAAATAGAACTGGCTCCCAGTTAACCTTTTCATCTTTGTTTTTCATGCCTTCGAGTTAGTGTTGACTTCTGGAGGCTGCCTGGACAAGGCTCTGCAGTCTTCTTGGCAAGATTTTGAAAATGGTTTGGAAGTCCTTTTTCCTAGGGCTGAGAGAGGGTGACTTGCCCAAAGTCATACAGCTGACTTTGGGCCTAAGGCAGGACCCCCAGTTTCTAGCATGGTACCTTAACCATTACATCAGCTGGCTGTCTTTGTATCTATAGCTTCATAGTAAATGTAATTTTATTCTTTCCAACTCAATAGAAAATGAAGGAAATAAATTGTATATGGAGGTTTAGGATGCGGGCTTCCTGTCCATCAAGATCTTTCTGTCCAAGTAGATAATTCCCTGAAAATCCAAATAGAACTTGACTAAATTTAATGTTGGATTGGGAGGAAGAATGACGCTATCAAAAGAAATTGCAGTTCAAAAATTGTTTGGATCTGGCTCGGGAGCTGTGAAGAAATCCCCCGTGGCAGAGGCAGGTGGCCAGTGGCTTGGAGTGTTGTTGAGCCATCTCTAATTCTCTTCCCTTGTTCTTTCCCAGTTATTTCATCAAGAACAGAGCTATTATTAAGAGGTGGGAAACAATTCCATAAATCATGCTCTTTCTTAACTGGCTATTATCTAGGATTAAAGGAAACTTCTAATCTCTATTGGTTCATTGTTGAACTTGTTGCATTATGAAACATTAGTCAGTATAGCAATAGTTCCCCAGGGTTTCAAAAAGGAGCTTTTCACAGCGCTACCCAAATCTATCAGGGATTTTTTTAAAAAAAAAAAATCATTTGCATGAAAAGTGTGTGTTCTACTGCTCATAGGACACTGAAACATCCACAGTGTCAAAATGTTCGACATATCCTATATAAATTTAAATTTTCATTTTCAGTAGAAAGTGATAAATATTAAACTATACACATATTGTTTCTAAACCTGTCCACAATTGTCAGTAATCCTATGTACAGAGACTCCGAGGATTTAAAGGAATATTCCATTTTACAGATTCAGCTTGAGGCTCACCAGATAACAAGAGAATTCCAGATACATTTAATCACTTCTGTGCATAATGTCTGTCCATAAGATCTGAATGAATATGTGTCTGTGTGTGTGTGCATCCACTTTGCCAGCCCATATATTTGAAGAAAACAGTAAAGTATGTGGTTAACTTTCCATGGCTCTAGAGCAGAGTTCCCCAATCTTTCCAGCTTTTCAGACTGGGGGCGGGGGGTTGTTCCACATGAGCAATGGGCAAGAATCTCACGTATCAGGTATATTTAAATAGTTTGTATATATAACAGTATTATCAAAACTTTTGTCTAATAACTATTTTCTAATGACAGAAAATTACTTACAATGGAAAGCTTGTTATCCTCAGTAGAATAACCTTGGGAACAGAAGTGTCTTAAAAAATGGGGGTTATGTGCCACAATTAAAGCTCTATATGGTCTATTAAAAACAAAAACCAAGGACTCTTGCTAAGATTTTATTATAGGAGATGATGCACTTGCAACGTTTCAAATAGTTTCCAACAATAGAAATATTTTACAATAAATACATCTAAATAAATCCACTATAAAAATATTAGGAGAGCTTTAAAATGTCATGTGAATGGAACAAGTATCCCCTAATTTTGAAAGATCAATGAGATTTGACATTCGTAATACTGATTTAATATTAAAGAACTGAGAGGGGTGGGAAGGCTTTTGATAGGTTTGGGTTCAAGTGTTCAATTGCAAGAAAGGACTCCAGTGATTGTGCAATCAGTTTGGAAGTTTTCTAAATCAAAAATTATAGGGTTTATACATTTTTTTTATTTAATCTGAGTCTTGCAATTCTCTAAGGAGTCTCTACTGTTACAACTGATAATAGTCTATTCTGCAACGTACTAATTTTGCTGACAGAAAATTGTTCTATGGAAAGTCTTTATCTGAACTCCAAACATATATCCCAATCATCTCCAGACTTGGTGTGATCAGAGATAGGAGCGGAAAATACATTCATGGAATATTAGGCTTATGGGTCATGATGCTAGTTAAAATTCTGGTCACTTTTTTATATCTATGATACCATGTTATGGAAGATGGATGGTTTTCTCTTCTCCGTAGGACTATCAACATGAATTTTATTACTAAATTGTTCTGGTCATTTAGATTTAAGGGGTTTGGCCAGCCTAAGCACTGAACCGGTCAAGAAGGTAAGTATTGTTAGACCATGCATTGTGCCTCTTATCCATTGTTTGCTCTCCATCTGCAAAGGCTCCTGATGTTCTGTCACTTTGAGAAGAAGCACTGAAAAAGTTTTCAAAAGTCCACCCAATCAATATAGCATGAAACAGGTGCAGATCTATGCCCATCACTTCCCTGGCCATAGATCTGCACCAAGTGTGACATTTGGCAAGGTGCTATTCAAATTTGCTTAATTTACTCTATATGATGTAAGTTCTAAAAGAATGCTATTGCTCTTCTGCACATTTTACAGTTCGGGTAAGTTCAATTTTTAAAATAACAGATCTGACATTGCTGATATTTTAAAATAACATTTCTCAAGCTAATGCCATTCACCTACGCTGGACTGCAGTTCCCATCAACTATAGTGAGATTCAAAGATTATTATCTGAGCCAGCATAGTCAACCATATGACTAAGCCAGAAGGAATGAAAATGTTATTGTGCTTTGTGCATTTTGAACTAGAAAAGAAATGAATCTATTTCCCTTCATATGGGCAGGAGCCAGATTTATCTAATGTGCTCCTGGGGTTAAGATTGGTACATTTTCTTTATAGATATGGATGACTGCATAATCACATTCATTGAATCCTTGCACAACTGATACTGAGATGAAACCAACAGAAAAAAAATGGCCTACAGTCTTCCTAACATTTATTTCATCCAACTCGAGTTCAATCCTATAGAAGTGTCCCACAGCTCCACTAGAAGAGTAGAGCCTGACCTCGCCTTATCAATCTATCTGCCGTAACCTGAATCCATGCCCCAATTACCTATTAGAAATATCCAAGGGAGATGCTATATAATATTGATTTTCTTTAGGACTCAGCCTCTTGTTTGTATCTTATACCTGACTCCCATGACCATTCCTGCTGGTAGCTGCAGGAACAAACTTATGCTCATTTCCTGGCATGCAGAGAATTGGAGGGATGGAAGAAACCAGATTCATGACTTTGACCTATAAAGGAAGCAGAGTTTGCACCAAGTTTAATTCTTGACTGCTGTCAAAAATCTTCAGCTCAGCAATAATCATCATCAGCATAGTAATAAAACATGAAATGTGTTTCAAATCTAATTCATGGTAGCTCATATGAAGGTGGCGATTTTTTCAGGTAGTAGAAAATCCAGAATATTGTTTGGCTCTTCATATACTACAGATATGCCCATCTCTTGTTATGCTTTGTGATGTGAAAAGTTACTTTTAGACCCTTTACACTGAACTTACAGAGACTCAGTGAACTTCCTTTGCACTTTGAAAGTTTATTTGTTGGACCTATTTGGATTAGGTTTTCACTTATTAATGAGAATAGTCATACTTATCCCCTTTCTCTAATAATGTCCCAATCCTGATTCTCATAATTCTTATATATTTGTTTTGTTGTTTTAAAGTGTTTTATCCCCTTTCCAGATGAATACATAACTGGCTGCAAAAAATGGTTTACAATGATTATTTTCCAAATTCTGAAGACAAGTTTAATGTTCAGATTGCATGAACAATATGAAAAAGACCCAAGCATAGATAAATGTTTTTAATCACTGTAAAAAGTATACTTTTGTTTGTTTATATAGAAAACACTAAATATAATAAAGAATTATTCAAAAGATAGGCTAAGCATGGCATTCATTTTTCTCCTACACAAAAGAGGAAAAATGGCCCCATAGTTATAATGGGAGGTGGAAGGAACTTAGAAGGATTAAACTAATTCCTTTTCTCTTTTCTCCTGTCACTAATGCTTTTAATAATGCTATTGAGAAGCAGGCTAATGCTTTCACTGCTGACAGTTGCCAAGGAGCCTTTAAAAAAGGACTACAGAAACATCTGCCAAAGGTGGTTTTAAGGATATTAAATGCAGAGTGGAGAAATGAAATGATTGGACCAGATTAGATTGCCACTTAGACATTTTTTTAATGGTTACACTTCGCCCATTCCCCTAAACAGTATTACTCCATTTTTGAAAATGCTGAAACAGGGTTAAGCAGCCCAAAGTGGATGATGAACTATTAGCTTACTTGTAATAATATGTGTTTGCATCATCAATGCTGCATGTTCTTGTTTCTAATGATTTGTAATGTAACGATTTATTTGAGCATCTGGTTTGCTAAGGATGATTGACAAAAACACAGTGTTGTATTCTGTATTTTCATAAAAGTATCTTGCATTTCCACAGTATTATAGAAAAAAATGACATAGAAAGATATCATTTATCACATATAATCAAGCTAAAGGGAATGTCATGTCATCTGTGAAGGAGTTTTTCATTGATAATAGAAATACATAGAAATCAAAACCAACCTTAGTGAAAAACTAGAGACCTATTGGAAACAGTGAAGTAATTTTCCAAATGCTGCCATATAAAGGTTTAGCTCTGCAATTTGAATATGCTCTCTGGCCTTCTGCCATTTCAAAATGGCATATACTGTATGAAAAATGACTGCAAAGGGAAATCATCCATAATCCACACGCATACGTCCAGATATACTGTATTACCAGTGAGAGACAAGCAAGCTTAGCAGGTAATAAATGCATTGGCACCATAGACATTCTGATTTAAATGTTGCTTTCTAAAAAACTGTATTCACAGACGGAGCATCCCACATACAGATGCTGTTGTAAAGTTTGCGGGGTTATTGCTGCTTATCTCGACCAAGACAGCCACAGCCTTCTTTTCACCAAACATTTCTCTTGACTAATGAAAATGGTCATCAATCAGAATAGAGCTGGAAGGAATCTTGGAGATCTTCTAGTCCAGCCCCTTGCTCAAGCAGGATACCTTGTACCAGTGGTTCTCAACCTGTGGGTCGGGACCCCATTTGGGGTCGATCGACCATTTCATGGGGGTCGCCAAGCAAGGCTGTCCGCCATTTTTTTTTTCTGCCATTCTTTTTGTCCGCCATTTTTTCCCCCTTTTCCAGCGGGTGCCTTACCTCCCTTGGGCTGGGCCAGCTGGTGGTCGGCCTGCTCCATCTCTGCCGCTTGCCAGCTATGCCTCGGCCGGCGCAAGGGGCAGAACCACGCATGCGTGGCGCTCCCGGGCAGGGAAAGTCCTCGACTTACGACCGGTTGGGGTCGCGGCATTAAAAAGGTTGAGAACCACTGCCTTATACCATTTCAGCAAAGTGGCTGTCCAGTTTCTTCTTAAAAACCTCTACTGATTAAGCACCCACAATGTCTGAAGGCAAACTGTTCCACTGGTTAATTGTCCTCACTGTTAGGAAGTTTCTCCTTAATTCCAGGTTGCTTCTCTCCTTGATTAGTTTTTTGTCTCATCAGTGAGACAAAAGATAATTTTCAGGGCATGATTAGATGGGAAGCAATAAAGGCCTTGTTATTGTTATCATCAAGGTCTTAGATTGCCAAAAGTTTTTTAAATTTTATTTTAAAAGTCAGACTGTTCTTGCAGGTACAGAGGCAAGGATGGTAATACGCAAGTCCAGACTTTATCTTCCAATGCTGTATCTGACTGACAGAGATACCTCCTTTCCCCCTCCCCTTCCCATCCCAGCACAATTGATGGGAGCCCACTCAAAGGGAATCATTGTAAGGACCCGCCTCAATCAGTTCTCCCAAGAAAGCAGAACTCTTGAAACAGCATCATTTCAAAAAGAACTTTTATTGGGAGGTGTTGACAGCAGGAATAGAAGGCAGGATCTGAGGGTTTCCCGCGTGAATCAAGTAATTAAAAGTGTCCATAGTAACCCCACCCAAACTGTCCATCTGGACGGTTCAAACAGGCCAATCCGCAGGTTTGAAAACGCCATGGGAACAGACTGATAAGGCGCAGCTTCCATGGCTGCTAGATGTCTGTGTCATTTCTTCCGCACTCGGAGATAAGGCAGATGGCCGGAGGTACATTCCATTCTCACCCCGTTAGAGACACATCAAAGAGGATAGAACAAGAGACAGAGCAAAGCAAATACACATCGGCACCTCAAGCTTCCCCGTTCCCCCCCCCCCATGAGAATGGCAGAACCTGAAAAGAATAAGAAATCTCATGCACACAGAACATAGGGTTCTGACAATCATATTGCCATAATGGTTTTAGAAAAATCATGTCCTTTCCCAAGGCAACCTAGGGATATTCCAACTGGCCTCTGGTTCAAAATAGCATAAACTAAACAAGCCTATACAAAACAAATTAGGCAGTGATCTCGCCCACGCCCACCCTTCTCTTTGGAGAATATGTTCCACTGAATGCAGTGAGTGTTATCTTTGAATAAACATGCACAAGGTTGTCTTCTTATTTCCATATATGCATTCAGAAGATAACTCAAGCTCTGTTGGCAAATAACAATCACTACTTCGACATCTTGTGTATTTCAACCATCTTGTGCCAAAACAGTGTCACCAAGCTCAGTGTTCAGCACTTTTTTCATTCTTCCATGACACTGAGGAATGTAAGGAGAAATATAGTGAAAATCTCCTTGATGTAGATGCTAAAATAATGACAATCCTATGTGTTAGTTTTTCTTTCTGATTGACAATATTTTTTATGGGTAACTCCTTGCTGACTGAGTAACTTCAGTTCCCAACCAGCAAGCACCAACCAGTTAGAATGATTGATAAAAACTGAATTAAGTAGAAAAAGCTCCCAGATTTAACTGGGCAACTGATTTATTTTAAAAAAGCTATTAGACTGAGTTATGAGCCAGGAAGCTTTTAGTACAAATTCCACATCTGTTATGATTTTATTAAGTGGCATTAACCAAGCGGTAAAGGATATGTACAGAAATTTTTATTTTATTTAGTCCAAAAAGTTTCATTAGCTTTGAACAAAAATATACAAGCAAGATTGCACACTTTTTGATAAATAGGAGCTGTAGAGCCTAAGGAATCAACAAAAAACCCTACTAAGCCCACCCTGGATGCAGGCTGGCCATTTGTTATATTTCTTGATTTTATGACTTAAAATAAAGGTAAAGACCAAATAACAACAACAAAAACAACAACAACAATAATAATAATAATAAAAATGCATGGGAATATATTTTATGTTCCTAGTTCATCACTTGCAAGCACTCATGAATTGCCTTGTATGGGTGCTGTGCTGCTTAGAGTCACATTCCATGACATTTTAAAGTCTATAGAGAGTGGCAAAAAAAATTCCAGTAATGGGAATTTGAGATCAGTGTTATTCAGATTTCACACAAAAGATAACATGAACTTCATTCAATAAAAAGAAGTGAGAGATATTTTTAAGAGAGAGAAGTGAAGTAATATGGTAAGAGGACACGCCACTTCAGCCTTCTTTCCTTAAAATATCACACTGATTATTTTCTGTTATCTGTTATCATACTGTTTTCTGTTATCACACTGTTCATTCTGATGTGGCTGCTCTTGTGAGTGGAGGTAATGATAGAAACCAGAAATTTAGCACAAGGGGGGTGGGATGCTGAATTTCTGGGTTGTTTCTTATTTCCAGAAGACAAAGTTTCAATATTTTTACAGACCTAGGTTTGCTGAAGTAACAATAGAGTTGAAATCCCTTTTCCAGAATTTTTATGTTCTTAATTCTAATCCTCCCCCAAAGTGGGCAAATGAATCTATTTTGGTTCTTCTTTGTGATAATGATGCAGTATTACTTTCTATGATAGAAGTAGGTTTAAGAAGAAACTTTTAAACCTTGCTTTGCATTGTAAGAAGAAAAAACTAGTCATCAGTCAAGCCAAAAAGAAAACTTATTAAAAGGCATGTAAATTGTAATTACTGCTGATAGCCATACAGATCATTTCAAGGCAAATATTTGGGAGTCAATCGTGCAGTGCAGAATGAACAGATTAAAGCTGCTACCAATTAGACAAGAGGTACTACCAATGTAATTCATTGTTTTGCCAGCCATAGAATAACAATTGTGCCTGCTGTTGTAAGCATCTTTATAACAAAAGTAATTTGCCTCTTGCTTTACAGCTCATGGATTTGTTACTACAAGATTTAAGACTCCTAGAAGAATTACAATCTTGATTTTTAAAAGCCAATGCTGCCTCTGAAATGTCTCCAACTTTGATTTGTACCTAAACTATGGGGTTAATCTCCCTAGAGATCCGTAATTTCTCCACATATTATTTCAGATTTTGGTTAAAGTAAAATTTCTGTAATGGATGCCTAGCCCATCTGATCCTGATAGAAAAATTTTCATGGAAGAAACTCCTTGAATTAAACCTTAGATACTGAGGTCTCTTTGCTCAGTCATTGATCCTACTTGGAAATGAAGCAACAGATATTTGACTCTGACCTAGAACAAGACCAATTATTTTTCTTTGTTTGTTTATTAATTTGTATACCATGCAGTAACTCCAGGAAATTCACAAAATAAAAATAGCAATAAAACAAAACAATGCAACAGTAAAGGCAAGAAACAAAAGATAACTCAAACCAGGCAAGGAGAGATGATCCTATTCTGAAGTGGCTTCAACCACTCCAACCCAGGGCCCCGGTAAAGACCAGGTCTTCAAGGCCCTCTAAAACACCAGTAGATTCCAGGGGGAACCTCATTCCAGAGAGCAGGTGCTGCAACAGAGGAGGTCTGGATGGACGACATTGTCCAACTGAAGAAACCCATCTGATAGTTCCCCCAGGTTCCAGGAGCTCTGAAAGATTATGTTCAGTGGTTCCAAGATTATGTCAGCCACCTCTTTCAAAACTCTGGGAGTAATCCATCTGGTCCTGATGATTCAAACTCATCTAAAGTGGATAGGTATTCTCTTACCATTTTCTTGCCTGTTTTGACTTCTATTCATAATCTGTCTCCTACAGTACTGCTTTTGGTAGATTGGACTATTTTTTTCCCTTTTTTGTAAAGACAGATGCAAAAAATGAATTAAGCAGTTCTGCTTTCTCCTTGCCACCCATCACCTCCTCGCCATCTTCTCCCATTGGTGGACTTATTTATTAATTTATTTTAATTAATTAATTAATTTTTAAGATTTATGTAAAATCTTGACTTTTGGTGACAACATGACTGGGTCTAATATTATGTTTTTGGCAACAACATGGAAATGGTTTGCTACTGACTTTTTTCAGGGTACTTTTTTTAACATTTCAATCTGATTTACAGCCGTAGCATTTCCTATTAGTGTTTAGGTTAAAGAAGTGTAGTCTGGAGGAAGGGACGCTCTAGCAGTCTGATGTCTAGAACCTAAAATAACTACTTGCATTACAGTTTAACACAAAAAAATTACCACTGAATTTTTTTTATACAAAGCCAGATGGCAATGACCTCCTTCATTTCTCCATCTCCTATAGGTCTTTTGTTTCCACTCCCATTCTCCCACTTTTACACCTCTGTAAAAGGTGTAAGGAGTACACACTAAAATACACCCAACTTTGCAGTACTTCCTGAACTGAGGGAAAAAAGTGGTGGCAGTAAAGTTTACTTCTCAATAAGTACATTTACTTTTCCTCCTATTGTCAGGATGGCCAAACACATGTTGAAAACCACCGACTACAAAAACGCAAGGCCAGGCTCTGCTCATTCTTCATGATGACTGCTTAATGGCCTGATTCTTTGTGGTGATTGATGCAGTGATCACAGTTTGTTTCATTTGCCGTACAGAAAAGTAATGCCTGCTAAACATTGTCAGCTGCATATGTCACCGCAAGTGGCTTTCTCCGACCGGCAGTACTGCCAATCTCAGATAGATGAAAGATGGCCATATATATGCAGCAGGGACTTTAAACAGCAGAGATACATATTTTCTGCAACCAGCTGAAATCAGGAATGAAAAGATCTTTCCATACAGAATTAAATATTCCCCATGAACAACTGGCCATAATAGTCTGTAGGTAAACTTCTACTGCTATGATTGATTGATTGATTGATTGATTATATGCCATCAAGTTCTTGTTGCCTCTCAGCAACCACATAGACTTTCCTCAGAACAATCTGTCCCTAACCTGGTCTTTCAGGTCTCTCAATGATGCACTAATTGCTGCTGTAACTGAGTCCATCCGCCATGCTGTTGGTTATCTTCCTCTTCTCTTTCTTTCCATCTTTCCCAGCATTAGAGACTTTTTCAGAGAGCTGGGTCTTCACATAATGTGTCCCAAGTAGGATAATTTGAGCCTGATCATTTGTGTCTTGACTAAGAACTCTGGGTTGATTTGTCTAATGATCCATTGGTCTCTTTTCTTGAATGTCCACAGTATTGTCCAATAAAATTCTATTATATGTCACACATATTAGTAAGACTCATCCAGAAAATATCTTTCTTTTTCCTGCAAATGACACTGCCCTTTTTAAAAATAACTCATTAGTCTATTCAGCAGTTGTGCCCATGGCAATCCTGAACTGTCTTTAATTGGTTTGCAATGTTCCCCTTATGGTAAGTCACCTTAACTACTGATCTCTTTGGAAACAGAACAGACGCATTTGCTCATGAAATTGGTTCTGTCTGTAAACCCAATCAATGGAGTCAATTTTTCTCACAGTCCAAAAAGAGGCACAGACCAAGCCGTGGGAAAGAAGCAACCTTTCCTGCAATCTTATTTCTTCTTTGGAAAACACACCTTTATCTTAAATGTTGTGATCTACAACTCAGTCTTAGCTCTTATCATTAAAGAAATGAATTGGCAATGAATTGACAAATATCTAATCAAAATTTAATATAAATATAAATGCAATTGCATTAATATAAATGCAATTCATATCCATTGGCATTCATACACACATATCCAATGTGCTATTCCTTTTCAAAGTAAGGAATGTGGAAATGCAGAAAGTAAGAAATAATAGGATAAATAAATGAAACACCTGAGATAAACAAAAGAAACATCACTAATTCCACTTTATACCAACACCATTCACTTCTCTGTATCTTTCTTTATCATTGGAAACCATTTCTTGCTTTCACCATGTCCATATTCAATTTCATTCACTGTTGTTTTTTTAAACTTCACATCTTTTTTTCTCTGAAGATCTGATCAGCTCCATCTAATCTCTTAATCTTCTATTTCCTCTCACTTTATACATTTGTTCCACAGTTCAATCTTCATTTTGTATAAATCAACCAACTCCAATGTACCTCTTTTGTACGAGCTGTGTATCGTGTATGAACATAATATTTAATCTACATAAATTCAGCATCTATACTCTTCTTGTTTTATCACATGCATCCAGACATATTCAACTTTTGTTTCTTTTAACCTATCTACTCTCATTTCTATATAACTAAACAGATACCACTCAACCTTTCTACCACATTTAGGCTGATTATTTTACCATCTACTGTATTTACCCAATTCTTTTAAGATACATGAGGTTATTTAGTTGCTGTACTTTTTTATCTTTTATATATAGCATGCAATTATTCACTCCATTTTCTTTGTCAAGTACAATCCTTTTAAGATTCATATTCTCAGTGCATCATACAGTCCATTTAACATTCACTGCAAAGCATTCAGGTTCTTCGCCAACATGGTGACACTGGCATTTAAAATTAAAGATACATTCACACCCAAATGTGAATTGTGATCACATGACCATGGAGGTGTTGCAATGGCCAGAAATTCAAGAGCTGGCTGTAACCACTATTCATTCAGCCCCACTACAACTTCAGTCACTGAATGAGCCGTTGTTAACCAAGGATTACCTATACACTCAGGATGCAATTTTGATAAGTTTACACATTTTTTAAAAAATCCTATAAGTTGAACTTCATTACAAATTCCTCTTTATTCAGCATTTCATTTACTAATCAGAATATTAAGATACTAATGTGATCTGAAAACCCATCTTCTTTCTCATACATACTTTGTTTATATAAAGCAATATAGTAATCTAAAATTAGATTTGACATAATTTGTGCTATCAGTTCAGAGCAAGTCTCACAGCATTCATTCTGCTGGACATTCAAGATTGACAGTATATTCTTTCAAGCTAGATTTCTCCAACTGGCACTTTTCGGGTGAGTTGAACTTCAAACTCCCATGATTTTAACAAATTTGATGGACACTTGATTGAGAAAGGCTTTTTAAAACAATAGCACACATTTAGTTTTGCCCATTTTGGTTGATAATATTACATTTATACACAATGTGGATATTTTATATATCCAGGATAATTGCAACCTGCCTGATTACATCATGTCCACCCAAGCAGTGCTTACTAGGAAATTGAATTATATTTTTTAAGAAGATTGAGCAAAAAGGAAGAAGGAAAGACTGAAGAAAAGATAATTAGGTACTTAGAAAAGGAGAACAGAAAAGGTGATATGCTTGAAACAATGCAGCAAATTTCTATCCATCAAAGGCAATAAACAATGCCATGAGCATGATAGGCAGAGAAAGGCAAATAATAAATTAACTACAGCAAATAATTATCCATTTGCCAGACGACTTTCATATATTTAAGATCACCCTCTGGTAGTAAAAGAAACCCGTGTCTTTACAATCAATACAAGGCTAACAGGATTATATGAAACCAATATATTAATTACACTACTTTCCATACCAACTAATCTCTTAGAGTATCCCAATGTCTCCACTGATCTCTCTACATTATTAATAGCCTGTCAATGGTGCTGTGAGGGTGGGCCAGATGCAATGGATGGCAAATGATGACTGGTGTCTTTTACAGCTTTCTTTCTATTGCCTACTCCAGTTAATTCTCACAAATAAGGGAAGACATCTCAGATTTACTGCTTGTATGACTGGAAACTGGTGGAAGGAAGCTCTCTGACAGGGAACGCATGGGATCATTCACCTTTTTGCAGTTCACCCTGAAGGCTGTGTTCATGGAAAGAGAAAGGCCCCATCTGGGAGCAGCATTAAGTTTCACTACTTTGGGGACCATTTGCTGTGACAGAATCATTAGGAGAAGGGAGTAAATGAAGGAAGCTGGGTTAGATGGCATGGCTCAGGGCAGCAGAAATTTGTAACTGACTCTAGGAAGAAGCTCCAGCAGGAAAAAAATACCTCACAAATCGTACATGCAAGCTACTTGTGACAGATGTTCCCCTATGTATCCCATCAATGTTGACAGAAAAGCTGAGTACCACATTTCTGAAAGATCTTTGTAGTAATTAAATGAAATCTAGAGTGTGGAAAAGAGGACTTCCCAAACCAGACACTGCTTTCTAGAGCCTATTTTCATATTTTCATTATATTTCACTCTTCCTCTAAAAGCTCATTTTTTTCTCTACCACCATTTTCATCCATACTACATAACTCCATAAACAAGTTAGCAGAAAGTGAATGACAGACTCACCCAAGGAAATTCCCATGGATTAGAATTTGCAACTCCTCTGTCATTATCCAATAGATATGCATAATATCTGTTATCTATAACAAGTATTTTTTTTCTCCCATGCTTGTGAATGGTAGCAGGTGCAGTCCAACACTTTAATAGAATATCATGCTTGTGGAAATTATTATAACCACTGTATCATTCTAGCTGTAGTTGAATACCCATGTGTTCATATTTCGCATGTAGTTCATAGTATTCTTTAATAAGATATGGAAGGCTGTGTAGTCCTTGGGTTATGATAGCAACTAAGACTGAAATTTCCATTGCTAAGCAATGCAGTTGTAAAGAGCAACATCAAATGACCTCATCACTTAGCAATGGCAATCCTGGCAGTCTCGCATGAGTTGCTAAGCAAGCACTCACATGAGCATAACATGGGAAGTCCCAGACAAGCACTGTGGTGGGCTCTGCCAGTGGATGCTATGACACACAGGCAGGTGGTTGAAAAAGTGACAGGAGTGAGAGCAACTTGCAGGAGTGACTTCCAGGTTCCTGCTGGCTTCTCCATTTACTTTGCTTGTGGGAAGCCAGCAGGAAACATTAGAAATCATGATCACATGATCGCAGCTTACTCTGATGTTGATCATGAGCTAGATGTCAAATATCGGGATTAAAATTACATGACCATGGGAATGCTGCAACAACCAGACCAGTCATATCTCCCGCTCATTCAACACCATTGTAACTTTGAATGGTCACTAAACAAATTGTTGTGACCAAAGACTATCTGTATAGACACAAAGAAAATGTAGAGAAATTTTCTCCTCTCGTGTACAGTGAAAATATTGGCGTTAAATAGCATCCAGCATTTTAGGTTATTTCATCACCTTTTCAATATTGTAAAGTTTACAGATTTTTGCTTCTCCTTTCTTAGCCCCTTTATTGTACCTAAGCCTCGTCATTGACAAAAGAAAAACTTAGTAACAAAAACAGTCATTTCACTAATGAGTATTTCTGCGTAAATTTCAATAATTGCCTAGAAAAAAAAACAGGCAGGATGACAATAAAGATGAAGTAACATCCTTAGAGACAATGCTGCTTCTGCAGAAGATGGAGGGTAACATAACCATCTTCCAGATGTTGTTGCATTTAGTTCTGATCATTTATAGTCCCAGTGATTAGTGGTTATGAGAACTGAAATGAAATGCAATTTGGAGGGGCACATGCTCTTGTAGTAGAATAAAATAAGATGCAAAGAACTGAAAGGAGCCAACGAAGTAGATGTGCACTAAATTGAAATAAACTGAATTAAAGTGTAGGCGCACTTTAAAGAAAAGCTTCCAACTCATGAAAGGGGAAAAAAGCCTCAAGAGCAATCTGTATTTTAATATGATGGTGAATATTCTAATCAAAATACAGAAATCCAATAAGTTACAAAAATATTTTTTCCATAGATTACTTGTTAAAAGCCAAAAGCCAACACATCTTTAGCAGTACAACTCCATAAAGTATATTCAGAAATAAATCCCAATGAGTTTAATGAGTCACCATCTCCCTCTTTCTCTCTCCCATCTATGGATGATCCGCAATCTTTGAAATGTACATCCTCATTGGGACAGAGATGAAAATGAGGCCAAAGTAGGTTTTGTGCCAACCTGATCAAAGGTTTAAATCAGCCTTTTAATTGGTAGCATAGGAGATGCCCACCTGATCGTACTATAATGTATAGGTAGTCCTTGACTTAGAACAGTTCATTTAGTAACCATTCAAAGTTACAACATCACTTAAAAAATTGACATATGACAGTTTTACAACTATTACAGCATCCTCATGGTCATGTGATCAAAATTCAGATGCTTGGCAACTGACTCATATTTATGACAGTTGCAGTGTCACGGGGTCATGTGATCACCTTTTGTGACCTTCTGACAAAGTCAATGGGGAATCCAGATTCACTTAACAACCATGTTACTAATGCAGTGATTCACTTAACAACTATAGGAAAAAAGGTCTTAAAATGAGGCAAAATTTACTTAACAAAATGTCTCATTTAGCAACAGAAATTTTGGGCTCAATTGTGGTCGTAAGTCAAGGACTAGCTGTATACCCCAAATCTCCATTGTGACTACAGAGGCAACAATTTGTTCACTGATATATTCTTTGCTGTGTGCTAAACTACCAGCCTTTTTTTTTTTTTTAGATTTTTAGCTTTTTAAAAAATGAATGGGCAATTAGTATGTTGCAAGGCAAAGCACCAGCTTCAAGCATAACCTGAATTTCCAAGAATACCCTACCAGGAGCAATCTTAGAAAATAAAATGGCAGATGGCAGCTGCCCACTATTTGGCTTGCCTTCTGGCATATGGGTGTTTTGTGACAGCCCACACACCATTATATCCATTTTGTGAGATACTGTAACAGGCTCTCAAGTTCTAAAAGTGCCTAATGGCTCCCAAAGGTCAGGGACCTTGCAGTAGGACAGGGTCTACAGGGCAATCCCACTAGGCATAGGAAATATCATCTTGGCTCTCAGACATCAAAAAGAAAAGTTTAAAGCTTGGAACCATGCAGAATTTTTTTTTAAAAAAAATGATTGAAGAACCAGTGCGACATCTCTATGTTTAGCTCAGAAAATATTCAGGCCAGAAAAAAGAGTGTAACTCACTCTGCACAATCAGCTTCTGAAAGCCATAGCTGTACCTGGTGATGGCCACCACGTTTGGTGGCTTTAACTTGGATCTAGACACGTTAATGAGGAATAAGACAATCACTGGCTGCTAGTCTTGGTGTTGATGTATTATTTCAACCATCAGGTGATGAATGTATGTTCATTCTTGCTGCTGGTTTCTTTTCTTGCTGGGAACTTTCTGCCACAATTGGGCTGTAGGAAATCAGTATTTGCTTGTTTCTTAACAAATTTATGAAGCTGCCCATCTCCCAAAGAAACTCTGGGGACTACTAAATTCGAGACAGACCATATCCTACTTCACTGAATTTCCACAGAAATGAAATTTTGTATGTACAATTAAGAGAATTACAGGTTCAAATGCAGTATTTTAATAGCTACTTAAAACAAATACCCATAGTTTAGTAATAACGTACTAAATTAAAAATTTTATATGGGTATTTTTAAACACCTGTGGTTTATGACTACTAGAATTTTTAAAAATGGAATAAATTCACATTTTAATAAAACATTCAGAAATAAAAGTTGCTTGAGTATTTTTATTTCCCAGAATCAGATTCCAGAACTGATTTATCCCATTATCATCTCTTTGGACAGTCTTGCTTGGAAAAAAAAATCAATCCTTTTTCTTTTTTCTTTTCTTTCTTCCTTTTTAAGACAGATATGGAATAAAGCTTCTCTTTTAAGTTGTTTGGAAATGTCCACGGTGTCTTCTATGAGTTTCCTCCATCATTGGAAAGACAGAGGTGTACAGGTTGTCCTTGTTTAGCGGCCACAATTGGGGGCAAAAACTTGTTCATTAAGCAAAGCAGTAAGTGAAAAATTATGTGACTGCAAGTCTACTTACAATTTTACTTCAGTTTTCCTTTGCTTTACAGCATCAGAAAGGTACAATCCCACACAGCTGGGTGAAGGAAGTTTTCTGGAAATCAACTCACTTTTTCATCACTGTCATAACTGTTGGAGGCAGTTGCTGAATGAAGATTTGATGTGCTGTATGGAATCCCTCTTCTAATTAGAATGTTGATTGCATATATTACATGCATACATTGAGTTACCAAATGGCAAAAGTTAATGTTTGAAGTCTGGGAAGACAAAATAAAGCCTCAATGAAATTCAGAACCCCCATACAAGACTTGCCCATATTTTAGGGAGAAGATCCAGATGTTCAGAAATTTCTTTAGTTCATTACATTTTGAATAGCTTTTTAAGAGCACTCTGAATCATAATCAATCAAAAGATCAACTTGATTTTTGGTATTATTTTTTTTTCCTGGAGCAGTTCTTTAAATCTTTAAACTTGTTCTCAGTGTATATCTTTGCATTTAGATGTCCCCTGTCTCCTCCATCTATCTGATGCCTTCTTCTCTAAATCATTTCCAATTTTTAGCCAAATCATTGCTTCTACATCATTCTTTAAAAGCAGTAGCTAAGAAGATCACTGCAAAAAGGTAAGAGTGCCAAGGCTGTTTGCTCTTCTGTAGCAAGGACTGATACAAAATCTCTTGTTTTGTTCAGAGGTGGACCTTTCATGTAATGAACATTGTAGCTGTCATGATAACCATGGTTTAATCAATTAATCAAATTGCCTAACTTCATATCATAACCTGAGTCATTAATTAATCAGGCAAAATTCACACATCAGGATAAAATGTAGCTTGTGAGTTTATAGTGTAGTGTATCGTGTGGAACCAGATCATGCGCCCCTTTTTAGCTTGTGATTTTATAGTGTAGTGTATCAACCAGATCATGTGCTCCTTTTGCACTTATCCTCAGCAGTCAATACAATCTATTATAATTCTCTTCCCTAGGATCATCTACCCTGACTTAGGTTTTGATTCTTTAGCAGTGAGGAACAGTGATCTGCGCAGGTTCAAAAACACATGCATATGAACACAGGCATTAGAAAAGGAACATACAGCAAGACTTATAGTGAGGAAATGGCAAACTGACTTCCTACAGACATATTGACAATTGCAAATGGTGGCTGGATACTGGATCTTGACTGCTAAAATCTCTCCAAACAAAGGAGAGATCTCAAGATTGCCAATACATATTCTGGACAGCTGTTTTTTGTGAATAGATGGTAGGAACTGAGGCTTTCACAGTCAGCTTGCAAATAGCTGGGAATCATGGGATTCCACTGAACTCATTGCTATCAATGTAGCCTTTATGAACTCAACTGAACCTAAATAATTTTGGATTTTCTGTTTTTTAAACTGCTTTTTAAAGGTCCTTCAGAACAGCAAATTTTATCACATTCATTAGGTGAGTTTTTCTTCAATTGTTTAAGAAAGAAATTTTAATTATGAGCTTAGGGTTTTGCAGAAAAATTGTGACTATACCGCTAAGGGTGATTAGAGTGTTGATTTTATAAAATTTTAACTAGATTAAGGGTCTAAATGAACCTTCATGAAGACTTTAAAATTAATTATAAGAGTCCTTCCCATGGGAAAGTTTGTATGTTTACATCTTGAAAAAAACAAGATGACTTTGAAGGCTGATCACTAGAGGGCTCCAGAAGGAAATGAATATATCAATTATCCATTGAGAGAAATCTGCGACTACAGGGATTCTTCAATTTACAGCAGTGAAAAAAGTGACAGGATCTTTTTTCAGACTTATGACTGTTGAAGCATCCCCATGTCGTGTGATCAGAATTTGGATGCTTGGCAACTGGCATGTATTTAAGATGGTTACAGTGTGTTGGGGTCATGTGATCACCTTTTGCGACCTGACAAGCAAAGTCAATGGGGAAGCCAGATTCACTTAACAACCATGTTACTAACTTAATGACTGCAGTGATTCATTTAACAACTATGGCAAGAAAGGTCATAAAATGGGGTAAAACTCACTTAACAACTTTCTTGCTTAGCAACAGAAATTTTAGGCTCAATAGTGGTCATAAGTTAAGAACTACCTTGTGTTGGCTTCAGAAAAATAACTTTAAAAATATCTGCTATTATAGATATACTAGATGGTGTCATGGAAGAGGAACATGTTCTATTGAATAAAGTTGAAATTGATTTAAATGTGGATTTTAGAACAATAGCTTATAAGAAGGAGATGGGAAAAGATTTAATAGAGGACACACAAAAAGATGAATTGTTGGATATACAAATGAAACTGGATGATTTTTAATGATCAAAAATGACATACAAATACTAAAGCAGAAGAGTGATGTGGATTACCTTTTTATATTGTATTTATAAAAATAAATAAAGTTGCCAACGATTTCTTGAGAAGAGACAGTGAAAATATGAAAAGTGACATGGATAATTTCCTCACACTTGATGTACAAAAGGAACTTGTTAAAGTTGCCAATGATTTTATGAGAAGGGACAAATAGAGCATGAAAAGGAAATAGACATTATATGAGGGGACTAAAATTGTGAGAAAGGGAAAGAACATGAAGTTGATTTATTTGATCAAGGCTAAATTAAATGGCTTGCTATTTCTAGTAATGCTTATAGGTTTATGCTAACTAGGATGAGATGACAGTGTTTTAAAGGTTTTGTTGATAAGATTGAGGGGATTGGATTAAATATAAAAATAAAATAGAAATGTAAAAAGAAGAATTCAAAGTGTATTAAATATAGTTAAAAATAGTTGCATTGTTGCTTCTGCTAATCCTTAATGGACTTTTTTTTACTAATTTAGGATGGAGTAAAGAGGCTTTAAAGATTTGTTTAAATATTTGAATGGGGTAAGATATGGGATGTTGTATTTTAAAAGATGATAATGAATTGTTAATGCTAACTATACTTGCTGGAGATGAAGGAGGAGGCTTTTTCTATTGTTTTATTTTTCTTTTCTGCACATTTTTATTTTTCTAATTTTTTTATCTTTTGCATTTTGCACTACTTTTATCTATATAATATAAATCTAATCCTTAATAAAATGATTATAAAACAAAAAGAAAGAAAAAAAGAAATACGCAGCTACAGTTTTACTGGGAAGCACAACATTTAAATCTCAAATTAAGTTCTGCTTTCAGTCAAGAGTGCTATTGTTGCAGCTTTTAACGTACTCCAGCCAAGAACAGGTAATGAAGGATTGTTCATCTTGCTATGAATCCTAGCAATTGCAAACTGCAACATTTGCAAAAAAAAAAAAAAAAAAAGGAAGATGCTGGTCAAAGTCCTTCAGCAAGACCTTGCTTGCTGGACGAGCAATTTCGAGACCAAATATTCTCTCGGCCACGAGCAGGTTCGAAGTCGGAATTTCTTTGCCGCCGTGATTGCTTGAGGTGGGATAGGGGCAGAAATCGACTTCTAACACTAACCATTAAACCATTTTGTTTCCCCCCCGGCCTGGAGGCCGGAGGAACCCAAAGCAACCGGACCTAGTTCAGAGAAGTGTTAAAAGGAGACGGTCTCCCTGAAACGAGAAAGGCGCCAAAAGAGGCAGTGGCAGCCGCGCAGCTGAAGCCCGACAATTATGGATGGAGCTGCAAGTCACTCTCTGCCTCGAGCGCTGCCTGGCGCTGGCAAACGAGGGAAAGGCAGAGTGGAAAGGGAGGGGGGGAACCCCCTCTTTAGCCCCTTGAACGCTGCTGGAGGGCGGACGCGCGCAGGGAAGAGGGAGGGGAAGGGAGGAGCACATCCTTATGCAGAGATGCTGCAGTGGCTCAGGGCGCGCACACACAACACGGGCAAGCGGGCAGCAGCGGCGGCGGCAGTTGCAACAGCAGGAGGTGGAGGTGGTGGAGGAGGAGGAGGAGGAGAAAGAGGAGGAGGAGGAGGAGGAACAGGGGAAAGGCTCACCTGCAAAGGGAGGACCGGCAGCAGAGCGAGAGGCGTTTGCTGCTGCGCCGGAGCTTCTGAGGCGTTCCTTGCCCCGGCGCGCCACGCACAAACACGTGCCGATCCAGCCACTCTGTGCCTGAGGTAAGAGGGCGGGCGGCTTGTTTATGCTCCAGACTTTGCTTCCCGGAAGCCATGGAGGGTAGCGGCTAACTTTCTAGCCCTCTCTTGGCGGAGCCCGGTCTCGAGAAAGGGAGAGAGCGGGAGGGAGGGAGGGAGAGGCCGGGCGCTTGTGTGCAGGCAGCTGAGCGGGAGCATGACATCAGCGAAGCATCCCACGCAGGGAGAGATGGCTGGGGCTGGCTCAAGAGCCCGCCCGTGCCGAAATAACTGTAGCGGGCCGTCCTGGAAACGGAAAGAGGCGGCGGCGAAAGGAGGAGAAGCCCAGGACACCGGGGCGGAGATGAAGGAGGAGGACCCTGTAAAAAAAAAGTGTTGCTCTGCGAGAAGCGGCGGTGGGACGGGGGAGAAAGTGAGGGCTTCTCTGCTTGGACGCCTGGCTGGCCATAGGTCGAAGGGGACCTAGGAGAACCCCCTTCGCACCTGGGAGAACCCAAGGACGCCCTCGGGATACGGGCAGCGTCTGTCTTCCTCTCCTGGCTAAGAGGAGCGCAGATTTCTGAGAGGTGCGGGGGTTCCCCTTTGGGGAGGTCCGTTAAGCCCTCCCGCAGAGGGCAACTGGAAATGCAGGCAGTGGCTGTGGAAGGGGTTTGCGGGAAAGGGGCATTTTGTGATGAGACGGCCTTTGTGCCGCGGAGTGGAGGAAAGGGCTCTTGTGCCAAATAGCCTTTCATCCATTGATTGCATGTTTATTTTGGACCTTCTTAAACCAGGCCTGCACTTCTTACGATCTGCCAAGCTGAAGAGTCCCTCGGGTTTATAAGGAGGCCAACCAAAACCTAGGAAAACTGCTGGGTTTGGTGCTTTGAACTTCTAAGCACTGGAGAAAAGGTGATAATTAAGTGTAGAAAGAGAAAAGGGAACAATATTTGGTCGATATATACATTTGGCACGGTAGATCATAAATTGTATAGGTCATCTGTTGGTTTTGAAGATTAAAATTTCCAGATTAAAATGAGAAAGTGTCGCTCTCCACCTTGAGCTGCTTCTCATTTTGCTCTGCTGATCTGAAAACTCTTACAGACTTCTGTGCTGAAAATAACTTACCTACCATCTGTTATCACTTCAATCCAAGAATAAGATCTTTTTATCTCTTTACATTTAATGTATTTGGAGCACTGTTCTTTACAAAAGTTTTTTTCAATTTTCTCTCATTAAATCTACATATCCGTGCTATATAGATGCCTCCTAGTGCCTGGTGATAAGACAACGGGCTTCCAAAACTGAGATTTGTCTATAAAACTTAAATGCTGATTAAGTGGAAGATATCCCCTTCCCCTTGGTATACTAGGATCCCCTCTTTTCCTTTCCTGTTGGTTACAATAGGAGGGAATTTTCCTTAGCTGGAAAGAGGACTTTGATTGGATCTTTCTCGTAAGTGAAGCAGGTTTGGATCTAGAAAAGCATTATGCCAGGAAACCCATCTATAGCTTTCACTGTTATAAACCTCATGTATCTTATATTATAATGGTATTTTCCTGCTGATGGAGCTTCTTTATATTAGTGGGGACTGACAAAGTATCTTCCTCTGTACGATTCCACCTTTTAATAATAAATGTAGAAATTTATCTTAGCATTTAAGGTGCCATAGAACACTTACTTATTTTAAATGGGCTAACAGAAATTTGGTGGAATGAAGCTGGTGGATAAACCAGCTAAAGCTATTACATTTGCTTAAGCATAAGCCTGGGGCTCTAAAACTTCACAATCACTGCTTCTGATTTATTTATTTGTTTGTTTATAACTCAAGGCGCCAAACATACCCAATATTTCTTCCTTCTCCCAAGTCACCCGCCTGACTTTCATGCCTAAGGCAGGACTATAGCTCACAGTTTCCAGGTTTCTAGCCTTGTGCCTTAACCACTAGACCGAACTAGCTCTACACATGATGTACTTTACATTTTCCCTAAGTCCAACTTTAGTTTTATATATTCTAATTTGAAAATGACAACAATGTGTAAGTTTTTAATCTAGCAAATATTAGCAAGTGGATAAATATTGATTGCTTATAAAGCATTATAAAAATCAAATTCCAAAATCTCCAGGCTGTTTAGAAGTAATCCTACTGTATATCATACATCACACACTGAAAGAGCAGGCTTTATTATGACATCCTCATCATCCAAGCCAGACTCTGCTTATTTAACCATTAAATTTGATCTACGAATTGTTATCTGGATGACAGAATGAAGTGATCTTGGAGATTCACTATGTCACATTTCTGTTCTTAATGATTCTTAAATCATTTACCTGTCTGGCTACAAGCAAAAACACTCGGTCCTTTTCCTTTATTCATGTACACACAGCTACTAAAAATCTTGCTAAGAATGTGTAGCAAGAAGTGAGATTACTAGAAATATGCAGGAAACAGCCTGAAACATGAATTAATGTGAGCAGAATGCAACTGCTTGATGAAAAATGCATTACCTGATGGGCTAGTTAGGGACGTTGTACTATACCGGAGTCCTGAGCCATAGTTATATACTATTGATATCTACATTTTTTTGGGTATAGCTAGTGATTATTCATAGGGATTTCAGGCAACTCAAAATGCAGGAGAAATTTAAAAGTCCTGCATCTTTTTATTTCTACCCATTCCTCATCTACATATGATGCAGGGGCTATTTAGGCCTGGCAGATTATGTATTGATATGATTGCTGTATGTTTTTCAAAAAGCTTATGACTCAGTAAGAGAAGCCTTTCCCCAACATGAAGATCTAATGACAAAAAAAAACAATGCCCTGAATGTAATTCTGTCAGGAAGGTGGGGTCCTACCATATATAGTTATTTTGCTCCATTTAAAAAATAGCAAAAAAAATAATGCAGATTTTGAATCATGTTATCTTAACACACCTTTCCCTGATTTTCCTTTATACCAAACTTGAAAATTATTATTTTAACTTATCCTGCATATCTTGTGATCCTAATTTTTAATTTGCTAACACAATGATTTGGGATTTCTTTGTTGGAGAGTATGAGAGATGATCCAGCAAATGTAAAAGGTACCAGTTTAGAAAAGTTAGTCTAAGCAATCAATAGTATCTCTGATCGCTTGTGGAGTATAAAAACATGGGGGTGTCTGTAGCAACCACGACTGCCCTTCTTTTTCTTGAAATTGCTAGAAGCTTTGCTTTTTATGGAACCAAGTGATCCCATCTGCTTTGTGCTTGTTGTGAAAATCACAGCTTTCTCTTTTGATTGGATGGCGATGTATCCCAATTATTTTTAAGCAGTATTATATTTGTTTAGCAGAAAATAGCCTAAGTTAGAGAGATTTTCAGGAAGAAAGAAATACTATTGAGTCCTTTAACAAAAAGAATTCTGTGTTTCATGAAGTATAGCAATTACTTTTTCCTTCAGAATCAAAGTCAAAACATGGTTGCACTTCGGTGAAACCTCTATCTGCTAAGATCATGCAATTCATAAACCCACACAATTTAAGTATATTTCAAACCTTGCTTGCTTCTGTGTTCAGACTTCGAGGCCAGGTTTCGGAAAAGCTCTTACCATAAAAGAGTTTCTGATGATCCAAAAGACAGGAATAGCGGTCTAAACCAAATATCAAAGCATTATTAACTCATGCGCTGAAGTTTAGTTAGCGAGAGTGGACAGTTCCTTTGAAAAGGGATTCTAGGAGAATATTTGCGTCACTGTGAATTAATAATAAGCATGACACTTTCCATTACTTATCTTGCTCTTCAGGCCCAAATCCTTTTCCAGAAGCATTGACTTTTGTATATGTCATTTTGATCTGCCCTTTCTGAAATTGTGACACTGTATGGAAGGAAATGATATCAGGGAAAGCCATAGAGTGGTCATATAGTAGAAACACGGGAGACTGAATTATATTGTTGAATTATCCGGGGTGAGGGGGACATTATACTTATTAACAACTCTCAAATTATCAAAACAATATTTAAGATTGAAAATATTATCAAAATATTTTCAGTGGTGTGTACTTAAAACTATGAATGCTCCCAGACAACAAACATGGCTAGCGTTCTCTATAGTGTCCCTATCAACATGATTGTAAAGAAGGAACAACAACAACAACAGAGCCATCTCTTTAAGTGAGGTGATCAGCCGAGGTCTTGAAAAGGAGATTAATGTTATAATTCTCTCTTTTTTTTCTCCATAAGTTATTTTTTGTAGTTTTTTATGTAATTTGAAACAGTTAATGCCTCATTGTTAGCTTAGCTATACTTCATTATTTATGTTAGCGATATAAAAAGAGGTTGGATTTGAAAGCATTTCAGTTAAATCTCCACCCTGAACTGATCTTCCAAATTTCTTTTTCTTATCTCATAGCCCTTGTTCAGTTACGTCTCCAGGCTAAACACAGGAAAGCAAGAGGAAGGGGAGAAAACATTTTTTTATGTGCATTGCCATCTTGACTTTTTTGACCATACCGTGCAGACACTCCTGAGCCAATGAAACCCTTTATATGGTGCTGCATGTGGCTGCATCACGTTCTATATATTCTCCTGTCATTCTAAACAGTCTCTTATGGCTTCCTTATTTCTTTCACTTCAAATCTCTTTTGCTCTTTATTCACTGCTCTTGCTTCTTAGAGTCGCTCTGTCCTCCTGTTGCCATTCAAACAAATTTTCCTGAATTGTTTCATGCTCTTTTCTACTTTTCGCTCCCCATAAACAATCTCATCCAATTGCAGCAGCAATTCATATCTCAAATATTCTTAATCTTTATTTATTTACTTATCTTTTACTTATTTACTGATTATTTTTTACTGTCATCTTAAAGCATTACTTGCACGGAAGAGCAGAAAGAATAATTTAAATTTTGAAAATGATATTTTCAAAACAAGTAATAAAAAAACAGCATTTCAATTATTTAAAAGTTTATTTCTCTTACTATTTATTTAAAAAGAAATAAAACCGAGGGAGCAGCGGTATCAGAAATGTTGTCAGTCTGATGGATCTCTATCTTAATTCATGGTCATATTCATTCTCTGAGAATAAATCATTTCCAGTCACTATGTCAAATTGATTTTATTGAGCTTTTTTGTATCCTGTACATAATCTAAAATTAGCTTCTGTTTTATTTAATAATAGAAACAAGTCTCCTCCTGCCCACCTGTATGCATTGTTCTAAAGTGAATATGGATCCAAATAAGAACCAGATTGTCTAATTTGAATAGAGGAGATCAAGGCAAACCCATGGCTTCAACCTCTGTTAACTAACCCCTTCTTCTTTTTCCCCCCTTTGATTATCAGCTTGCCATATTAAAGGTGGTAGGGAATTGGAAAGGTCCTATACTCCTTTGTGACTTTGAATTGATCAATAAGGGCATTACTCTACTATGAATGTTGTAATTTTCTTGAAGCCTTTAAAACAGCTGAACGTTCCATGACCTTTATGAAGGGAAGCCAGCAGATATTAATCAGTATCTGATTTTGATCATCAGTCAACTTCCATTAAGAAAATAAAAAAATCAGTGATCTGCAGCATACAATAAGCAGAACCAAAGATAAATCCCTGGTGCATCTTTGAACTAATTGAAAAACAAGTAGGAGAATTGAACAGGTTTTAGTTCTGCTCTTTCAGTCAGTGAGAAAATCTGTCACCAGAAGCTTCCAAATGCAAAGAACTGCTCTAAAGTATGCAAAACAGGAAAGGAAATTGGTAGTACAGCATCACATAAGCGAAAAGCATTGAGGCTTTACCCCCTTTTTTCCCAGCTGAATTATAGCTGCCTCCCACATGCTAATGAACTAAAGAGCCTTTCTTTGTTCTATCTCACACTTGCAGAAAAAGTCAAGAGGCCAAGATTGACACAGTCCCCACAAAGTCACTAAATCCCCACAAAGTATGATCCAGACCAGGCTGAAAGTATGATACCATATTAATTAGAATAGATGTGGAAGGGACCTTGAAGGTCTTCTAGTCCAATCCCCTGCTCAAGCAGGACACCCTATATCATTTCAGATAGGTGGCTGTCCACCTATCTTTCTTAAAAAACCTCCAATGATGAAGCATCTACAACTGAAGGCAAGCTGTTCCACTGGTTAATTGTTCTCACTGTTAGGAAATCTTCCATGTCATCAGTGGAGAGGTTAGTTGAAATGCAATGGAGAGTTTAAGAAATCCAGGTAAGCAAGATAAATTGTCACAAATGTTGGGGTTGTTTTTTTACAAGTAGAGAACTGTCCATGTGTGCTTTTACACTTGGACCCAATTCAGCTGGTATTCCTTACTATTTGGCATAGCAGCCACTCTCAAGGAAACAGTTACTCCTAAGTAACCTAGGATTGCTCTGCTTAACTCTCTGTTTTACCTTAGGAATCAGAGGCTAAGGAGTCAGTTAAGGAGCTTGAGCAAAGGAGTCCATAAAGGTAATAGTAGAAGATTCATTTTAGGTCCAAACCAAATGCTTACTCTCCAGTCGGGTGGGATGGGGGATGGAGAGTTATTGTGAGTTCTGTTGCTGTGCTTTCCATCAGAGTGCTTTTTCTTCTTTGGGTCTGAGCTCATCACAGCATCATCCTTCAAATGCAACATATCTTCCGAATGACCAAGAGTAATATGTAGACTTTCTGATTTTAATCTCTCACACTTTGTTCAGAATGTATTTTGTTGAACTTGTAAGTTATATTGTCAAATTCATGTGACATTCATTGCAAAACATTTTATATCTACTAGTTCTCTACAAAGTTGACATGTGATTCTTTGTTCAGAAATAGGCTTTATTTCATGATCCTGAAATTAATCCCAACTGATTTTGCAGATAGGTCCTAGATTGAATTTCATGAATTCCATCTCATGTTAAGATCTGTGATACATTTTAATGGTGTGCCTCTACTGTGGGTCACATGTGATTTCATATCCATGATTATGGGCTTAGAAAGATACTTTTCAGGAAAGCATAACAGAATTGTTACTGCATTTTTCTTACTGTGAATTCCAAATTTCCTCTTTTGTACATTTGAGCACTGCAAAGGTGTATCCTTGTTACCCAACTATTTATAGTTTGTCCATAGTATGGGATGGTATTGCATTCTGGGTTCCACAGTCATGTTTGTTACTGTCTTGGTCATTCTGCAGATGCTATTAAGTGTGAATTGAAGATTGTGGAGGTCAGGATATTTATATGATTTCTTAGAAGAAAGATACAAGAAGATCTTTAGCTCCAATATTTTTTCCTGTCAATGGTAAAAAAAGAATGTCCAGATTAACTGTTTCTATATCCATATAAAACTAAAATAAAAACACTATAAATTTAAAAAAATAAAACAACTTTGAATACTATTTGAAGTGCTGCAGCATTTTTTTCATAACTCTATTCATGAATGTCTCTGCTGGATTCATCAGATGAACAGATGAAAGACTGTGGGGTTAGTTTGATAAATTAATCACATTTATGCCAATCATTTGACTCTTGTACTCCATTTTCCAAACTGTGTAATTTAGTAATAATGAACACATTTGCATTTATGCATTTTTAATTCTACATCTGCTACGACTCTATTTTTCTGATTTTGTTTGTGTACTTTTAGGAAAACAGGAGCTTTCCCAGGGATGGAATAAATAAGATTGGTTAATTTCTATGGGATGCTGTTGTTAAAGACACAAGAGCGGGGCTAAGAAAAATGTGGAGTTCTTAATTCGGAGCCAAGATATATACTTTTTTTTTTAACATTTGCATCGTGAATTAAAGTACACATAGCAATGATTAGGATAAACTGCTTTGTTTGGACAAATATTTTTTCTTTAGCCACTGAGGTATTTGCTCATTTTTATAGGTAAACTTGTCCACTGTCAAAAACTGCTGTTGAGCAAACAAAAAAGACAACAACTATTATATCCATCAAAACAGGTTTAAATCTAAGCTGCCTGAGAGTAGGTTTTCTCTTGAATTTTTGTTTTTGTTTTTAATTTAAATTAATTATATAGTTGTCCATCTCATAAAACTAACTCTAGGTAATATTCAAAAATTAAAACATGCATGACAGCATACAACCTATGATACCCATGGCAGCATACAACCATGGCAAGGATGAAACAAATACCAAAGGAAACAGCCAGATCTTCAGCAACTTATAAAGGGCTATCCTCAGTGCAGGAACCTGAATTAAAGTGTCCCTGATAGATGGTTCTCTAGCCTATGCTTGAACACGCCCAGAGAGCTTTTCTATCTGAACAATTGGTTCCATTGTCAAACTGCTGTTAGTGTTAGGATTTTTTCCATTGGAATTTACTGTCAGATATATCTGTGCTCTAGTTAACCTTATTAATAATGCTATTTTAGGCTACTCTTGATAAAGTGTGTAAAACTATAGTCCTGGAAAAAAAGTCTGTTTTGGGCCATTTTTCTTCCCCAAGATATTTGACAAAGACAGAATCAGCTTGTTTGAGAACTTTAATCATGCATGGAACAGACCCAAAACTACAGAGGCACTGGCTATTACATCAGTTCCTTGATCATGAACCCTTCCTGTATCCCATCGGTGCTTCTGAAACAGCTAATCTTTGACGATTAGTGGAACTTTCCTAAGTGTCATTTGTTAATCCAGGGAATGGAAGCATTAGCATTGGCATTCATCAGTCCATCTCATTTCCCACGAGATAAAGACCCACAAGTTATGTCCGCACCTGGTGCTGTGTGGCATTTTGAAAACTGCTGTCCAAATGTGGGTGGACCCAGGGTCCAATTTGGGGCTGGGGAAATGTGAAAAGAATGAAGTGAATGCCTTCAAAAAAAAATTATGGCATCTATTGTGCCACTTAAAGCCCACCAGCCTCTCCACAAATGACCAAATGCTTTCTTCCATCCATTCTTGAATCCCTGGAAGCCACAGAATTGGTGCTAGTAGTCTGTCTGTGCCCCATTGACTGCACACTTTCCTTATCACAGATAATTCTGGAGTGATCTCTCAGAGGAAGAAAAAATGAAGTGATCTCTTCTAGCTTAAGATGAAAACAATTATTTTATTTGTTTTGGCATGTTAAAACATGTCATTTGCCCTCCACAAAGCAAATTCCATTGCAACGTTCAGAAACCTCAGACATCTTAACATATTTACGTTTTTATGTTAAGTGTAAATATTTAAAATATTTTCTGTGAGTGTGACAACCTTATATTTGAAAGTTTATATGAAGAGCTACACTGGTCAGAAAGCTAAACTGACTGCTGATTCTTCCTCAGTGTACAATTGTTGCTTTATGAAACAACCTTAAAATTTGCCACAAGAAAATTGTAGGAAAATCGTATTCACTTGTTAAAGTGAGTGTGTTTCGCCTTCTCCCTTTTAGGGCAGACACTGGTCTGTCATTCACATGACATATAGATGTGTTTATCCAATGGAAGTTTAGCTGCTTCTCTGATAGAGATGATGTGGCTCTTGCCAGCCCTGAGTCCACATTCTCACTCTCCTTTGTGGTTATAAGAATTATGGGGGTATCTCTTAATTGGATTTAGCAACACTTTTTTCCTCCTGCTTACCACATTCATATGGGTTGGATGATTTTTATCCACTTATGTGATCACAGCTGGCAGAAAGTTCACACATCTTAGCTGTTACTTAATTTAGTTGTTAAACATCCTGAGGCACCAAAGATTGACGGATGACTGCACACATCTACCCTCATTGCCAACCAGCTATGAACAGATGGGACCAATGCCACCCTGGGACTATATGACAAATGGTGACCAGTGAGGCAGAGCCAAGCAAACAGGGGTGCCTAGCCTGACTTTTAAGTCTGGAGGACGGTGTTTACGGATGATCCACAAGGAACTATGTACGTCGTAGTCGAAAATACCTGCCATGTTAGTCTTTTATATTTTCAGGTAGATAATGCTTCACTTGATCTATAAGCAGGTGAGGAGAGGAAAACTCATTCGTCTTATCTCAAGTAGATTTTAACAGTCAGAACATACAAGAAAGTAGAGGTTTCGAAGGGAAGGAATGCCAATTTAAGTATCATTTTAGAAATCATTGAACCTTGAGTACTATGGCCATTTCTTACCCCAGAAAGCAAAAGAAACTAAATCAAGGTCTGGACTTTCAAAACAGCAGGACTGAGAGTTCAAATTATTGTCAGTCATGGCCCACTGAGAGGCTGGAAGAAGACAGGAGAGTTAAAGCCTGAAAGGTATGGCAGTTCTACTGTTTTCTTTTATGATGTGATTGACTATTCAGCCACTTAACTCCCCTGGCACTATAGTTTGTTTAGCTATATACCCAGGGAGAGAAGGGACAAGATTCACTCTAATTCACACACAACATCTATATTTTATAAAGCAAACAAGTGAGAGACAGAAAGAACACAATTACTGTATATACCTGCTTTCTCGGGCAAAAACCTTCAAATTTCACTAGCTAAATGTAGTTATTCCTTTACTGATTGACCTTCTGAGCAAAACCAGGCAAGATTCTGTGGGTGTTTTTTTTAGTCTTTTAAATAGAAATTGTGGAAAGATCATGATGAAATATTGTCTATTCACAGATGCCCTACCTTTTGAATATATTAGCTCTGTTTTATTCAGTTCATAGCTGTTCACAAACTGTATAAAGGTATACTTTTAAGATAATGTTAGGAGAAGAATTTCTAATCGGGTTGCATTTTAAGTGCACACACATACACACACAAACACACACACACACACACACACACAGAGAGAGAGAGCATAAAGATTTTGTTGCTATGGTGGAGGTAAGACAGTAGGGCTCAGGTGGCTGATTCTGCTAATCCCATAACAGTCACTCTGCAATATTGTCTTTCCACAATGTAAACCAAGCATATTGAGCGTGAAGATGCAATAGAAGTAAAAAAAAAACCTCTGCATTCCATCTTTCATTTGTGGCTCATTGCATATTTTCTTTTTCAGTGCTTATTATAGGATTGTTCACATGGCTAAGTATAATTTCTACATTAGTTTAAAATAACGTGCTAAAGAGTTAAAGCAAAACTTCTCAGAATTATCCCACTGATGTGCAAATAACAAGAAAATTCTCAAATTGCCTTTTCTTTCCCCTCTCTTCTGGTTTCCACTTCAAATTTGCTTGCCTTAACATTGAGAGTGTTTTTGCTTACTTTTCTTTTATTAGAAAGAGCTGAGTGAGAAAATGCTACGCAGGTGGTAAGTGTAGCACTGGACATTGTGGATTCAGCAAGCCTTTCTTGCATGGTATACACAGAGGAAAGTAAATAATGATGTAAATAGAGAATAACAAAATTTAAATAAAATAATAATGTAAAATTTGGACAGCTTCTTCAAGTGGGTGGGTTCAGTGTTATTATGTCTGCACATCCTAAATTCAGATAGCAGATCTATGGAAGTTAAAATGTACCTGCTTTTTTTAGAATTGTCATTTCTCTTTCCATCTTGCATTAGCAACTTTTACATTATAAGAAAGCTCAAGTTATTGTACTTTATGTCGGAAAACCCCTTAAAATTTCCAGCTAGCATAGGTTAGCCATTGTTTGAGCTGATAGAAGCCTTCAGATGTAAAAGCCAATACAGAAATGTACTATACTATAATATGTAAAGTATGTCTTTGCACTCAGAACAAAACTTGGAATATAATTCTAATAAATAATAATTAAATGTTTAAGATATAATCTCCAAATTGAACTCCTCTCTGGGCATGGCATGATTGTTGGCCTATGTGAGATGACATCATCACATAAATGCCATATTTCCTATACTCCCATCAGACAACATGACACAAGTATGTAATTGTACCATTGCTTGATGTATACATATTGTTTTGATGTTGTTACTGTTTAATACTACTACTACTACTACTACTACTACTACTACTACTACTACTACTAATAATAATAATAATAATAATAATAATAATAATAATAATAATAATAATAATAATAATAATAATAAAGTTGGAAGGGACCTTGGAAGTCATCGAGTCCAACCCCCTGCTCAGGCAAGAAACCCTACACCATTTCGGACAAATGGCTGTCCAGTGTCTTCTTAAAAACTTCCAGTGTTGGAGCATTCACCGCTTCTGGAGGCAGGTTGTTCCATTGGTTAATTGTTCTAACTGTCAGGAAGTTTCTCCTTAGTTCTAGGTTGCTTCTCTCCTTGATCAGTTTCCATCCGTTGCTTCTTGTCCTGCCTTCAGGCGCTTTGGAGAATAGCTTGACTCTCTCTTCTTTGTGGCAGCCCCTGAGATATTGGAACACTGCTATCATGTCCCCCCTCGTCCTTCTCTTAGTTAAACTAGATATACCCAATTCCAGCAACCTTTCCTTACATGTTTTAGCCTCCAGTCCCCTAATCATCTTTGTTGCTCTTCTCTGTGCTCTTTCTAGAGTCTCAGCATACAATGCTAGTGCTAGCCCGTGCTAGTGCTAGTAAAAGAGGTTGTTCTTAACATAGCTAGAGAACAATCTTATATCCTATATGAAGATAACCAATGCCAGACCTCATGGCCAAAAGAGAGAGTCTTATCTATCATTGCATAGCATGATGGAAAGAAAAAGAGATGCTAAAGCTAAGCCACAAGTTCACTATACATTGGACTTGGTTTTGATACGTAACAATCACTGGAATTCTTTGTAATAGCTTTTGAACTCTTCTGCAAATAACATTTCTTGTCAGAGCCTGGTGTGAGTGATTGTTAGGAAGCTGGGAAACCCATGGAAGAGAACATAGACATAAACATAAACAGGCAAGAGATAGTGGGCACACTAGTTGACATTGTATCTCACAAATGGCAACTTGGTCCAGGAGGAGAGAAATCTAGGAGACTGGATGTTAAATCACTCTGCACTAATTAACTCACTGTAATTGAGTTGTGAATTTCCTCTTACAGTGTTTAAAGATTTGGTATTTACCCTAGACCATGGGTGTCAAACTCGATCATGTCATGTGATGAATCGTGATGTTTTTTGCCTTTGCGGAGCCAGGGTGGGCATGGCCTGCGCGTGACGCATCTGGCTCGTGGAATGCCAGTTTGACATCCCTGCCCTAGACTCACATTAAAGGTATATTGCTGAAGTGTTTGTAATACTTTTTTCTTGAACTTTCCCAGCTGCATGGAAAACATCTGCATTCTTGTATGCCTATTAAATGTTTGTAGTCCGGCGTGCTTGGGAGAAACCAGGCAATGGCTTCATGGATATATCCATCTAACTTACTTGGTATTAATAATGCAAAAGTTGCCCTGCCATTTTTTTTGCAACTTTTCAATCTCTCCCATCACCTGTTATTTCCATATGGTCTCCAATCCAAGTATTAATTAGATGTAGCCATGTTTAGCTTTCAAAGATCAACTGACTGTTTTGGTTGCCCATGATTCTGGAAGAGGAGATTGCAGGAGCCTGAAAAGGCAGCTGGTCTTTCTACTTCATAAGAAGCCAGGCCTGGATTCCATAGCCTGAATAACTTCCATCCTATCACCAACTCCCCTTTCTAGGGAAGGTTGCTGAGAAAGTGCTAAGGCTGCAACAACAGAGACTTCTAGATGGTATTATCTACATATAGGAATCTGGTTTCAGATGAGGCATGGAATAGAGACAGAGATATTTAGCGGCTTTTCTCATGGTTGACTTTTGGTAGGCCTTGCACTTATGGAACATGACTCTCCTTGTCCTTCTATACTTCCTGGTAGATTTAATTATTGTCAACTACAGTTGACAATATTACAGTTGTTCCATTTCTACCAGACTGGGTGGCTACAGTTATTAAGGCAGTCAGCTAGAGATCTAACCATCTGACATTCTGCTATGAACTTTAGTCCTGTGGCCCAGAATTCAATCCTTTCTCCATCCTATTTAACTTCTACATAAAGTCGTTGCAGAAGGTAATTTGTTGGTTCAGAATATGGTATCATTAAAATGCTGATATAAAACTGTTCATTGTTATTCTGGATCCAATGAAGATGCATTCATAACGGAGAAAATTGCATGTTTGAAAGGTTTCTAAAATATTCTATTATAGAGAATTCTCTGTTATGTGGCAACAAGTTTCCCCTTGTAACTTAGAAGAATCTTTTCAGCTCTGTGCAAAGATTGATCCTATAAGAGAGACAATTGAAATCAGTCTCCAAAGGGAATACATGGGAAAGTATAGCAGTTAATGATCAAGGATGTCTGTCAAGGGTGCAAAAATGAAAAATGGAAAGGTCCATCTAGACTAGAATAGTTTCTTATCAATTAGCTTTTGTTCTGTTCCTGGGCTATATTAAGAAATTAGAACAAAGGAAGGAAGAAATCCAAGTATCAATTATTGCCTTTTGTTGACTATATTCCCTAAGTATTTTGTATTTGCTTCTGATATTGCTTTGTTCCGATTAAATTACATTAATTAACTAATTACTTAAATTACTTTGTTTTATGCCTTTTCCCTTTATAAAAAATTCCTATTCCTTTTTATTGTTAATTCATTGTCAGTATATTACTGGATTTAATTTTTTTATCTTTGTATATTATTCATATTACATGAATGAGTTGATCCCTTAATAAAAATGTGGTATGTGTTTTGGAAATATATAAACATTTAGCAATAGAAACAAGAGCTGCAGATTTTGAATATATGCCTTATTGTAAGCATTTGTTATAGCCATGCTATTCATGGATAGCATTTTGTTGTGGACTTTAACCATTTAGATATTTATAACTATCCCAAATCATAATTTGAATAAGGCTATTTTTTATTTTCTTTTAAAAAGAAATTGTGAATCATAAGCATATTCAGAGCAGTTTTTGGAAACACTTTATTGAGCTCCAGAAGCATCTGTAATTTCTTAACATTTTCTCTCAGTGAAGACTATTTTAAGAGCTGAGTTATCTGATCAGCAACATCGTGCCTCTCATCTTTGCTAAATTGCACCATTGTACTATACTTTTTGGGTTATGCAACGAACTGTGTGTGTGTGTATGGGTGTGTGTGTTTCTGATATTTTAATATACTTAATAGATATTTTACAGGAAAATATGGAAGGGAGATCCTATAATTGGATTAGAGCATATTTACAGAACAAAGCATAACATTATTAAAGTCTTACTAATTGTAAACTATTGTTTAAGCAATTCCATTTAACAGAGATAAGAGATTATACTGCTGGCTAATAAGTAATAGTAAAGTAGTAATTTGCAAATATAGCTTTCAGTGGCTTGGTAGAATTATCAACAATTGCACACATGTTTTCTTACAGATTCACACTCTGTTCTTCTGTTTGCTGAATTGTCTTTCACCTACTGAAGCCTACAAATGGGAAAGTCTGCAGAACTTCTCTTATTTTCATTAGTAACTATCTCTTCTACAGGTAAGAATTTCTTTGAAGGGTTCATTCATATTTAATTGAGCATAAGGACTCATCGAATTAATGCCAGTTAAGTAACAAAATTATTTGTATTTTCATCTAGCATTCATGATATTAAGTTATACAAGAAGGATAACTCAGCTAATATGAACTTCCATATGTTTTCCTTTTAAGTCATGTACTTACAATGTAACTTAGATATGTCTGCAAACAGAATTTATAAAGCTATTTATAATTATTTTTGTACTAAGTAGGAAAACCAAAATTAAAGAATCAGACGTTGTATATCAACCTTATTAGAAAAAATGTCTTTATTTTTTGGGGAGTTACATAGAAGTTTTTTTAAAAATGTCATTTATCTATTTATGATATTCTAAATATCAGAATCCTTTTGCATTTTCTGTCCTTCACCTAATGCACAAACCTCTGCTTTTCATTGTATTCAAACTATTCATAGAAGTTTCATGCTATGCTTTAAAAGGTTGATCTCTCAATGGGAAGGCATTTCATTTTAGATGGCTGAGAATTAGATAATGCTTTGGTGCTAATTCGTCATCTTGGCAGAGGCAACTTCTATGTCCCTTATAAATATCTAATTACATTTTAATGTTTTTGGGGTCTCTTGGGAAGGTAGTTGGCCTAGATCAGGAGGCAATTAGCTTGTGTAGAAGCTACTCTGGCCCACATATGTCAATGACATCAAGGCAATGCTAGGAGGTTCCTCTATTAACCAGCTGAATTTAGGAGACTTCTTTTTTTGCATTCAAGCAGAGACCATAAGGATTAAATCATTTACAAAGCCCTACAGGAGCACTTTCTAATGGTTGATAACATATGACATAAAAGATTAGTATAATGATGGCCAGAAGGCTGGAAATACCTCATGGGGAGCATGAAAAGGAGCCAGGCAGAAGAAAAGCCACCAATTGATCCCATTGGGAGATCAACCTTTTTGAGAATAAAAATCTGGATTTGTAAAAATACCTAGATATTTTCATCAATGTCAATATTATTTTCAATACATAGCTCAGGTCTTCAGCTCTAGAAAGTTGAGCAGCTCCAGAAGCCTCCCTCCCTCCCTATCCTAAGCGCATATACAGGGCTATTACAGCTGCAGAAAACAAAAGATGAGTTGTTCTAAAATGGGTGCTGACTCTCTTCATCACTTGCTTGGCAGCATTTGGAACTGAAGAGACTGTTACTCAGATCTGGCTAACCACAAACTTCTCTGCAGTGCTATATAATGCCAAAAAACTGCAGCAACAGGACCAACGTTCTTATGTAATACATTGAAAACATTATCTAATAAACCGCATGTGAAATAATTGTTAAAAGAACTTATAAATAGATCTGAAGAAGTGTCTCAGAAAAATATTGAAGGCAAAGCTAATTTAAGTTTTGCCCATCCTTCTGTTCTCTACTGAAGCTCAATATGGTCTATTCTGATTTTCTGCTTTCTTTGCCATATGGATGTAGGCTGTTCTACCTATGATCACTCAGAATTGTGTGTAGTACAGGATTTCTTTCCAAAGAAATATCCTGTAGTCTGACAAACCATACTCAGCAAGTAGTCCTCAATGGTACTACATCCACATGGAGAGAAGTAAGCAGTGGGGTACCACAAGGCTCCGTCTTAGGCCCAACATTCTTCAATATCTTCATTAACGACTTAGATGAGGGAATAGAAGGGGAACTCATCAAATTTGCAGATGACACCAAACTGGCAGAAATAGCCAATACCCCAGAAGACAAGCTCAGGGTCCAAAAAGATCTTGACAAACGTGAACAATGGGCCCTATCCAACAAAATGAGTTTTAATGTGGAGAAAAGCAAAGTTTTATATTTAGGCAGGAAAAATCAAAGGTTTAAGTACAGATTAGGCGAGACCTGGCTCAAAAACAAATAAACTGTGAGAGGGACTTTGGAGTCCCAGTGGACAATCACGACTCTGAGCCAGCAGTGTGCAGCAGCAGCCAAAAAAGCTAATACAATCCTGGGTTGTATAAACAGAGGCATAGAATCAAGATCACGTGAAGTATTAGTACCACTTTATTAGTACCCTAGTAAGACCACACCTGGAATACTGCAATCAATTTTGGTCACCATACTACAAAAAAGGTGTTGAGACCTTGGAAAAAGTTCCGAGAAGAGCAACTAAAATGATCAAAGGCCTGGAGACTAAAACATGAAGAACAACTGCAGGACTTGGGTTTGGCTAGTCTAAAGAAAAGAAGAAATAGAGGTGACATGATAGCAGTATTCCAGTATTTGAGGGGCTGCCACAAAGAAGAGGGGGTCAAACTCTTCTCCAAAGCACCAGAGGGCAAGACAAGAAACAATGGTTGGAAACTGATCAAAGAGAGAAGCAACCTAGAATTAAGGAGAAAGTTCCTAACAGTAAGGACAATTAACCAGTGGAACAGCTTGTCTTCAGAAATCGTGGGCACTCCACCACTGGAGTTTTTTTTTTGTTTTTTTTTAAGAAGAGACTAAGCAGCCTTATAGCACAATCCTGAAAAGGCTTCTTCAGCTGTAGAGATCTCTGATTTCAGCAGGACTTGTTCTTATTTAACATAACTGCACAGCATTGTAGTCTTAACTACTGAATATACTTTCCTGGTTTTTGTGCTGGGATTTCTGCTAATCCTATTTTAAAATAGCATTATTAGTGGCAGCACTTATTTTGTATGTTAATACTTATTAGAAACTTTATATAAGCTTGAATAATTCAGTTTAATGAAGAAAAATGTTTTGTCCGCAATTCTTTTATTTTTAAGCAACCAGGAATAGTTGATAAAATTGTTTCATGGAGATAGATTTAGCCTTCCCCAATGTATCAGGTTCCTGGTGTTTTTCACCACATAGAAAGGCATTAACAAATAACTCTTATTAACTCATTTAGTTTTAAGTTTTATGTTACTTGCTAATTGTTTTTTTTATTGAGATACTACTAAAACAGGGCCGAAAAATTTCTATCCTTCCAGATGTTACTGAACAATTTTTAACATTCCAATTTTCCAGCTGGACCTTCTGAGAACTGCAATTCAGCAACAACTGAAGCACACCTGCAAAACTATTTTATCTCTGTTCTTAGATAGAATTATCCTATGCAACCTTCCTCATTCGTGGCACATGTCAGCCTTTAGTTGTGCCACAGATCCTGAGTTTATGCTTTAATGATACAATAATATAAATAGAAAAAATAAGACATGACCATGAGAGATTTCTGCCATACCATCCTAACATTTACTCTATAAGAACCTAACAACATCATAAGTACTTCATAAAGATACCAAATGCATGTTATTTTGGCATTTTATCAGATGCCTTGAAATCTCAGGTACAAATCTTCCTAGTCTTTTTGCACTTTTCACAGCTCCAATGCATAGCCATTATAGGAAAAGATGAGGGCAACAAGAAAATCAGGGACGGAAAGCAGAACCATGTAAAATAAAAAAACAAGATTAGCCAAGATTGGATTTTCTCGCTTAAGAAAATATACCATTGATATTTAGAGGCAGAAATCTGAGGTTTGAATGTGCAATTATCATGAATTATTTATTGAATTCTGAGTACTCTTAGCCAGTCCTCCCCGCCACAGCCAAAAAACTCTAAGCCTTGAGTACATCTGCTTTTAGCTATTGAAATGTCATTAGAAGATGACAATCTTCTTAAGCCAATATTCCATCCTTTGTCCATCAGCGTCAAGGACAAGACCATTTCCAGCTGAGATAGGATAAGAGGGAGCAAAGGGTCCTGCAATTATTTTAATTAATCCAGCAATGCTTTATTATCAGCATGTGGATGTGTATATCTTGCTAACTTAAGAGAAGACAGATTGCTCAGATTGAAATGCAGAAGGTCCCACTTAGTGAGATGTATGTCTGATGTATTCCACACTGTCAACCACTTTCACTTCCACATAAATATAAACGTATGGATTTTTTTTCTATACTCTTCATGGCCATAAATGGAAAAGTTGGAGCTCAGAATAAAATGAGTACCTTTATCCTTCTATATTCTCCCCAGTTGGAAGTCACTCTGGCATAAGATACTATGGTGTTGTTGTTTTTTTAATGCTTATTTTAAACAGCACCTTCCTGTTGGAAGTAAGAAGGCAAGCAACTGATTGGAGAATATTAAACTTTTCTTGGAGCTTCATTTGTCTGGTGTTTTATGTTCTGTGTCCCATACAGAGCACATGAAAGTTTAACAGAAATTGGCCTGTGGTTGTTAATTCTAAAGGGCAGAAAATACAAAATACAGAATAAGAACAGTCATCTGATGAGATACAATTATGCAAGGGCTTGAGCTTCATCATAACTTTTCTTTTTTCATGAAAGAAAAGTGAGGGGTATTAACAAATGCAGAGTGTAGGGCAGCCAGACTTCATTTGAAGTGCTCATTATTATTTCTGAATTAGATTAAACTGTGTACATTTTAAGGGGGTTTTTTTCTGTCTTCCTATGTAGTCTGGAAGTCAGCTGAGACTATGATGAGAAACTATGGGCCTGTCTTTGAAGACCAGCCACACAATATCCTTTTTCCAGAACGGTCAACAGAGGAGCAAATTTTGTTGGTGTGCCGAGCACGAGCGAGTCCTCCTGCAAATTACAGGTGATGTCACTTCTAGCATCTGCTTTGTTTAATGGGAAACATGATTGCAAAATCAGAGGGCACATTTTGTGTCAAATGGCACTATATCTTTGCCTAGGCTGCTAATAATGTAGACAAAGGCAAACATTTCATATTCCATTCAGTTAAATGAAGTACTGAATGCATTAGTAAAGCATAGAACTAATTATTTTTAATTCACATCCAGGGGAATTTAATTACATTTAACATATTAGTGCAAGCTTGTTCATGCCTCTTTAGAAGTAAACCAAATATAGATTCTTTGTGCTTACTTCCAAGTAACTGAATCTGATGCTGCCTGTTTTATATCCTGGATTAGGTTTTATGCTTTGAAAACTTCTGAACTTAAAATATGATTCAATAGATAGAAACATCCAAATATTGTATCCACATTGTGTTTAAAAAAGGAAATCTGCTGAAAAACAAGTTGCTTAAAATGTGCTTCAAAACACAATACAGGTAGCCCTGACTTAATTTTTTAAAATATAATTTTGATTAAGAATTTTAATTACAATACTCAAAACTAACTACTTTTTTTTGTATGTCCAGTAAACCATCCTTTTTCTCTTGATCTGTCATTTGTAATTTCACTTTCTGCACTTTATCTTGTCCTCTTTTAAAGGACACTAAGTTTGTAAACCTCACTTTCAAATCACTTTCAGAAATTGCCTGCTAACTATCTTAAAGCTATGAGAGATCACCCCAAACATCTCATCATATTTTGCAAAAGTATCAACCTCTGAGCAAATACATTTGATTTTATTTTTAAACATTATACATGTTATACTGCATGTAATAATCATAAAACATTTTAAGCATATGAATGATTTACCAAGGTCTGCAAATAAGCTGTTTGAAATTATGGTTCTTTGATCTTTTGGACTATATTCTATATATTATAGATGAGTGTGTGATCTTTTGGAATGAATCACATCTGATATATATGTATGTATATATCAAAAATTCAAACAAATGCTTCCATATTTATTTGCTCAATTTCTATAGTTGCTCAGCTCACCAATTGCGACTCTGAGCAGCTTCCATAGGATTATAGCAAACAAGGAACAATAGAACGCAGAAAAATATAGGCTGCAGAAAAAATTAGGAACCAGAGTGAATTTTTAGATATTCTAGCTTCTCTATTTAGAAACAGTCATGGATCTCAGTCCTAATCTTGGTGCAAAATATGCTTCTGGTTATGCTTAAACAATATTTAAGTTGGTGGTCTTTCATATTAAGAAAGTGCAATCATAATTTGTCCTGTTTTTGACTGGGGTTTTATAGAAATAGACAGACAATATTTCCCATTCAACTACTATCAAACAATAGGCTCTTTTGACCATTCAAGTAGTGCTAATGTGCAGCTGTGGGTCTTCTAGTATGTTCTCACTCCATCCCAATATCATTGTTTCTGGCAGGTGGAAGATGAATGGAACAGAGATCAAAATAGAGCCAGATTCACGATACAGGTTAAATGGTGGCAACTTGGTAATAAGAAACCCAGTGACAGCTAAAGATGCTGGATCCTACCAGTGCATAGCATCCAACTCCATGGGCACAATAATAAGTAGAGAAGCTCATGTTCGCTTCAGCTGTAAGTAATTTGTCCCATTTTGAATACATTCTCTGTACAAAAAGGACAGCAGTGTCAAGACTTCTGCCACCCAAGCTGCTGTGACAGCATGCTTGGCCAACATAAGCAACCTGGTTGAAAATCAGTGCAGTTGGGGCAGAAGTAAAGTTCTGATATATAGCTGGATCACACTGCACCTTGTCATGATTCAGTCTTTTGCAAGGATGATCAGGATTTAGCCTATAACCAAACAGAATTCTTCACAAATTTATTTTATAGTTCCTCTTATAACCATGATTTTAAATTTTTAGTCAAGATGCTAGAGACGTGAGCTGTTTTAATGAATATGTAGATATGAACAAATCACTTTCTTTTGGGGTGCATGATTCTGAATACAAGCCTGTAAAAATGATGGGGGGCTAGGAGACTATCTAATGGCAGTAGCTGCCTTTTGTTGTAAATAGGATAAATAAAAGTTAAATTTAAGGATTGTCTTCTCCACATTGATTTCCTTCTTTCATAAAATCATGAGATGATACTGTGCATAAATGCTAACTGTGCATCATTCTTCTAACATGTAAATAAGCCCTATTTAATGCTTATCTTTGCTGTGTAGTATTTCTGATCCAAAACTGTACTTTTTCAGATCAAACTAATTTACTAAAAGCTCGAAAAGAGTTGCAAAATTATTTATCATATCACAGAGTTTCCAAGTCCAGCATACTCGTTACTTTTTTCTGTATGGAAAGCTTGCTGCTGTTTTTACATTTTATTAATAAACATTGGGATTATATGTATATTGATTACAAACAAACAGATGTGACTCATTTTAAAGAGCTGCTTAGAATTGGAATTACTAATAAGAAAAAAAGGATAGAAAGATAGCATTGACTTCTCTAATTCAAAAACAGCAGACTCTCTAAAGACTGCTCCTGAAGACACCTGCTGTTATTTTCACAATTTCCTTTTGATAGGCTGGGAACATGATTACCTGTAGCAAGCAATATTTCCCCTAAGAACCAATTTGTAAAAAGTGCTAGCCATCCTAGCACACATCTGAACACTGGGCTGTTTGTATGTCTTAGATCTGCAGGAATTCTCTACAGAAGAACGAGATCCAGTGAGGGCTACAGAGGGCTGGGGAGTGATGTTGACGTGCAGCCCACCACCACACTATCCAGGTGAGGAAATAGCAATGCATTAGAAGTGAGGCTTTCACTGAAAGGGTACAAAGCATCCATATTTGAGGAATGACATATCAGAAATTGGTGTTAGGCCATAACATTTGGCCTGGTAGAATGTTAATATTTGATTGCTGTTATTTCTTTGATGTTGTCTTTATTGACATTATTATTGCTCCTTCTTGAGTAACAATAAAGTCCAAAAAAATAAATAATTGTTTGGTACTGAACCCACTTTGTAATTATTTTTCGATACACCACCAACATTTAATTCTTATTCTTTAGAATTGTTTCAGAATCATTTGGACCTAATTAGCAATGTAGAGTGTTGCCAAATATTAATAGAAGTTGCTACACTTTCTGTTAAGTGCAGATAATTACAGTGAGAAAAGCTCTGAAAAGTACGAAATTTTCAAATTATTACAGACCTCATCTCTATAGTTTCCAGTTCTTCAGTGAAGTCTGAAATTCTTCCCTGAAATCAGGAATTGGATGCTAATTGCTGCTGCAAATTCCCCATGTCAAAACTGAGAATTTTGATATAGATAGAAATGGCATTTATCACTGTTTAGTGGCACAAATCTATGTGTGCATATTTCTCTGACTATCCTACAGAATTTGAATAATAGGATACTGTATTGCATTTCATGAAAAGGGATTGTGCTAAATGTTTCCATCCAGAACTAAAGGGGTTTCTAATTTAAGATACTGGATTCAGCTCTTTTTAAAGAATATTGTGGGACAATTACACATCCTCTCTAAAAGGACAAATATTCCCATTTCATTCGGCATAAGACATCAATATATATCACTGATATATACCAGGCATTGGGGTAGATAGATAGATAGATAGATAGATAGATAGATAGATAGATAGATAGATAGATAGATAGATAGATAGATAGATAGATAGATAGATAGATAGATAGATGGATGGATGGATGGATGGATGGATGGATGGATGGATGGATGGATGGATGATAGATGGATGGATGGATGGATGGATGGATGGATGGATGGATGAATGAATGGAGTGCAGAATGAATTCATAGTAACTGGATTTAGTAATAGGTTTGTCTAGAAAATAACCAGCTGAGGTCAAGCTTTCACTGTAACTATCATATGATATAAAAAAATCATTCTCCCCCTTCCCCTCTGTTTCTCTCTCTCTCTCTCTCTCTCTCTGTATATACAGGACTTGAATATCGCTGGTTAGTGAATGATTTCCCAAACTTCATTCCAGCAGATGGCAGGCACTTCATCTCTCAGACAACAGGAAACCTTTACATTGCTAAGACTGAGGCTTCTGATCTTGGCAGCTACTCCTGTTTTGCTACGGGCCATATTGGCTCTGTTAAAAGGAATGTTTTTAGCACGTCTTCTCAACTCGTTCTTGTAAGAGAAGGTCAGTATTTAAAGGCTCCTATCTGTGTGTCTCTCTGTCTATAATGGGTATCCACTAAGCCAATCATTTTCAGGGGTTTGCAAGGTGGGTTTTCTCTGTGTGTATCTCTAATATGTCCCATATAATTTGCTAGTCATGTACCTACAAAAGTTTAATGTGCTTGATTAATATGTTTGCTGGGTGTGTGTTTGTTTGTGTTTGTTTTTGTCTCTTTGCATCATTCACAGTGAGGCTAGGGGAGGGTGTTATTTCTGTGACTGGCAGGAAAAGATCATTAAATGAAGCCCATGGATAAGGGGGCAAACTTTGCTCCTTTGTGCATTATATCATTCTATTGGATAGTTTGATTCAGTGCTTATATTTGAAAGAATCGTAGAAACAGAATTGTGGAGTTTGAAGGGATCATAAGGATCATCTAGTCCAGCCAAGAGAGATGGTTCTCCAGGTTCTTAAACACATCTAGAGAACAAGAATCCACAACCGTAATTGATAGACTGTTCCACTATTCTACAGATCTTACCATCAGGATGATTTTCTTTATATTTAAACAGAAATTATATCCATTGTTTCTGTTCCTAGCTTCTGTGGCAATGGAAAACTGTTCCTCACCATGTTCTCCATGGCATCTTTTTATGTATCTGAACACTGACACCATGTTTTTCCTCAGTGTTTTTTCCTTCAGATTCAACAACTCAAATTCTTTTATCCTGACTTTATATCACTGTATTTTTTTATTGCACTCCTTTGAACCTATTCTAATCAGACGATATCCTTCTGGCTTCACTTCTCTTACCAATAAGTCTGATTCCATGATTTCGTCTACTTCACACTTTACAGGTGAATACTACAGACAAAAGAATAAAATATGTATCACTTCTAGTTTTGACCTTTGTTTAAAAAAACACCTTTAACCGAGGCCATTATTCTTTGATGAGGTTAGGAATATTGAAAAGTATATTTTACTAAGTCAGATCACTACTTGTCTCTCTAGCTCAGTAATGTTTATGGTGAATGGCATTGCCTCTTTCAAATGTCAGATCTGGAGATACCCAAGACTGAACTGGACATCACATAACCTAGCACATTCAAATATAAAGGAGAATACCCATCATTCAAAGTAATATCTTCTTTGAATGAAACTTGACTCTTGTTGTTCACATGAAAACATTGGGGTAGTTTACTTGGCAGCAGAATGGAAGTGGTTTGTCATTTTCTTCTGGAATGTTTTTGCTGGTCTTTTTGTTGGTCTTCTATCCAAATGCTGACAAGATCCAATTCTGCTTATCTTTCTGAGATCAGTCAAGTCACTGCCATTTAGCTGGATACCTGTCAGTTGCCACCTGTTGGGCTCAGTCCAAGAATGACATATTTCAGTCCTTTATTTGCTTACACTCAATAGAGAGATTCTTGATAGACTAAATCTTTACTACTCTTATCCTAATGGATACACCCTGGGAGATTCTAGGGAATGGTTAGCCTAACTCTCTTCCTTTGCTCCTATTTAGCTCCAGGTTATTTTTGCTTCTTGTCTTGCCTCTCTCCTTGGAATCTGCTCCTTACATCCTGGGAAACTGCTGCTTCACTGTAGTCTACTACACAACTTCTCCAATTAACACTAGACAATATTTTATATTTTTAGGTCAAATTATCTTCATAACAATTCTGCAAGTCTGATTCCTTGTCTTATAATTTAATAGAAACCAAAGCAGAGAAATGAAAGCAAATATTCTGCTTAGCACACCATGCCATCAATTTTTAGAGTGTAGAATTGATTTGCTTTTATATTATTATTATTATTATTATTATTATTATTATTATTATTATTATTATTATTATTATTATTATTATTATTATTATTATTATTATTATTTTATATCTCATTGTTGCTGGAAGCATTTTTATAACAGAAGTTAAGATATAGAGTCTACTTTAAAGTCATCAAGTAAAAGTTATTGTTTTACAGAAACCTGAAACTAAGTGTCTGTCAGCCTAGTTTAGGTTCTTCACTTCTTCAGCGTATGTCTCTTAACATTGCAAGTAATTTAAATTTTACAAAAGTCCCTTTAGTTACAATTGTCTTATTACTTTTTTACTGAAGATAGAAGTAGAGCTGAGATTAGGAAAGGACTGCAGCTTATCTGTTGGGCACACCAAAAGCCTAATTCAGTCCTTGGTACCTTCCAATATGGCTGGAAAAAGCTTGCTTTAGAAATTTTAGAGAGTTGGTGCTTACACAGGGTAGATAATGTTGAACTAGAATGCCAGGGCTTGGTTCTGCTGAAAGTAGTTTGCCATATTCTGAGCAACTTGATAGCACAGCTGAATCAAGACTTTTGGGTTGAAAAATTTTGAGATTTTAAAATTTTTCAAACCAGAGGAGAGGGGGTAGACCATATGGTAGCTCCAGTAACATATTGAGTCTGCTGCCACAGCCATTGAAGTAAAGTTCTGCAATTAGTGTACTTCCTTGAATTTCAAGTTGAAGATGCATTACTATTGATCTCTGCTTTATAATGACTTATTTTTCATGACTAACATCTTTGCAGTCACTTCTCTTTCTCTCCTCAGATTCCAGACCTCATGCCCCAATCATTAAAGCCAAGTTTCCTTCTGATACCTACGCTTTGACTGGGCAAGTGGTGGCTTTGGAGTGTTTTGCCTTTGGGAAGTGAGTAGCTGTATCAATGCATTTAATTCCATGTTGTTGACAACATAAACATTGCCAGTTCTTATTGTCACTGGTTACATGCTATGGTACCTACTTAAAAGAATCAAGTTTATAGAAGAGAAGGGAAGTGTGACCTATCACTTTTAAGGAACTATCATAGGAAAAGTATGGAGAGCTGAAACTATTAACCCTATTGAGCCCATTCTCTTTTTGTTATAGAGTGGCTGATTTATGCAGAGTTTTGTACTCTGTTTGCCTATTAAGTGAACAAACTAGGGTTTTAATAATTTGATTATTATTTACTCACTATTTTGATCATTTGACTACTAAAACAATAAATGTCAACTGGATTGAGTTAGAGCTCACAAATGTTTGTTTTATTCTATTAACGCTACTCATTTGCCCTGGACTGGGTGATGTGATAAGAGTGTTTTGAAGCAAGTACAAAATCCACACAAACAAGAGGGGGAATGTGATTTGCCAGCCAGTCTCCTGTATATTTTAATATATTGATAAGAGAAGAAATAAAGTTGAGAAGGTTAAAAGTAGGTCACACAGTGGTTTCCAATCAAGGGAAAAAATATGCTTCAGAGAGTGCAGAGACACTCACATAGTACCTTTAGCAATTCCTTAAAGCAGCTTTGTATTTTCCTGGCATCACGTCATTTCCCTCTATACAGTTACTGCATCCTATGACACACATAGGATAGCCCTGTATAAAAGTAATGGACAAACTGCTACACATAATAAGGAAAGGAAAATGTATCAGTGTGCAACATGTTGCATTGCCCCTGATGCTTGAGCGGAATGGGACCCTGTTTAAGTATCCTTTGTGACAGATGTTTCTTTTACAATATAGCCCTGTCCCTCAAATAAAATGGCGAAAGGTGGATGGTAGCCAGTCCTCCAGATGGATCTCATCTGAACCTGTGCTTCAGTTTAAAGAGGCGAGCTTTGATGATGAAGGCACTTACGAGTGTGAAGCTGAGAATGGCCAAGGAAAAGATACTTTTAAGGGCCGCCTCATTATCCAAGGTAAAGTCACAACTTTTAGTTTATTATGCTTTTGGAACTTTTTGGAGCTCCCTTATATTTATTTATTAAAAACATTCATAAGTTCCATATTTGTTTAGCTTTAACAAAAACTGCATTATGAAATAGAGAAAACCATTTTCTGGCTTGTTTCAGATTGACTTTATTTAATGGAATGGCAGTATGCATGTGAACATAATCTGAGCAAATAATCTACATCTGATTTTCACATTGGTGAAGGTGGTTTTTTTTTTTCATTTTATTGCATTGACAAAAATGGCCATTTTATTGTTGTGATAACTCCTAAGCTATTTGCTTGGTAAGTGAATCATCTGGAGAAGAAACCTATCCTTTCTTAGTGAAGAGACACATGTTTATGCACAGGTGCTATCATTTGGGTTTTTAGAAATGAAAGGTACAACAATGAAGTTGTAGCAAATCTTCACTAGATTATCATCATCATCATGCACTGTTTGAAATGCATAAAACCTGCTCCTTTTTTACTCTTTTTTTTTTTAGCTCAGCCAGAATGGCTAAAAGTAATCACAGACAAAGAAGCTGACATTGGATCAAATCTCCATTGGAGTTGTGCTGCAGCTGGCAAACCAAGGCCTACATTAAGGTGGCTACGGAATGGGCAACCATTAACTTCCCAGGTACATATGACGAATGAATAAATTGTACCTGTACCATTGACCCTTGTGTCAACATCCTGAAGACTATGTAACATGTAATTTTATGAAGACTATTTAACATATATCTGGGTATCCCTCCAACATAACCCAGGAGTATGTTTTTTTTATTTGTTCAACTTGGTTGCTAAGTGGAAAATCACATGACTGTGATTGTGCTTACAATTTTATTTCAGCTTTCCTCTTCAATGTTGTATACATTTAATATGAGGCAAAGATCTTCTATAGTTACTTTGTTTAATTATAACTTTAGAGTATTTAAGATGGCTTTGCATTTAACTGTTTATTTTTATTCCTTACTCTGAAGTAAGGAATTTCAAGTTCAACTCATTACTTTGGAAAACTTGTTATTCTAAAGGAGGAATTATTTCTCTTTGTTATGTTAAATTTTAGTCTCTGGTTTATATTAGGATAATGGGATTAATTTATATTTCTGAAATGTGACTTTACTAACGGGTTAGAATGGAGACATGAAGTGTATATTTGAATGAAATAAGTTGTTATTTAGAATACTGTTTTCCAGCTTGTCTTTTGTAAAGGAAAAAAAGAGTCTCTCTTTGTCACATTAAAGTGGACTGTTCTTTTAGTCCATTTACATTAATATATTGACAATATTTATATAGGATTTTTTTGTACTTAAGTTGAGATGTGGAATGTTGAGCTTGTATAGGTTCATTAATGTTAAAATGTTAGAGATTTGTTTGGATCTTTTGCTGATAACTGGATTGAAGAATGACATTACTTAATTGATTTGCTTATTATTAACAGATGGGTTATGGGATTAACTGTTTTATATTTGTTACATAAAAGAAGGTAAAGAGATTATGAAATTATTTGCCACGATGAGAATGGGAAGTTGCTTTTTTGGGGAGTAGGTGTTATTATTATTTTTTATTTTTTCATTTTTTTCTTACAATTTTTCTATTTTTTCTTCTAGTTTAATAACATTATTTTTCATAATAATGTTATCTTTGACATTCCCTTGTTTAAACAGAATCGCATTGAAGTGAATGGTGGGAATTTAAAGATATTAAAGTTAACAGTGGATGATTCAGGGATGTACCAGTGTATAGGAGAGAACAAACATGGCAAAATCTATGCAACTGCGGAATTGTATGTCCAAGGTAATTTCTGGCTTTCCAAGAATTAAATGAGAGTTGCCCTATTTATAAGATAGGGAAGTTAATTTTCACAGCCCTCAGTACTAAGTATGTTTAATCGGTTGTCCTGAATTGAACATACTATTGTTTGTTTGTGATAGTGTGGTTTTGAAAACTGCAGGTTGTTCTGCTTAAAAAGCTGGATAGAGTAGGCACTTAGTCAAATTGTTTAATAGATGCTGTAGATTTTTATATAGAAAAGAATGTTTAGAAAACACTTGCAAAAGGCAGAAAAGTGTTGGTGAAAGTTTGAGAAGAACTGGGCAACTTTTCAGGATCTTCATGCTAACCACATTGGCTTTTACACTATTATAATATTTACAATTATTCAATTAACCAAGGGCAATGAATTTAAAGTGGTTGTTCTTGCATGGTACATTAGACCATCTTATTACAAATTATTTTTAATGACCAAAAAATAATTGCTTTTGTGACTTTTTTTTGGGGGGGGTAGAAACTCATTAATTGCTTTTTCTCTTTAGCCTTTGCTCCAGATTTTCGACTAAACCCTGTCAGGCAATTGATACCAGCAGCTCGAGGTGGAGAAATTATTATTCATTGTCAGCCCAGAGCTGCCCCAAAGGCTATAATTCTTTGGACCAAAGGCACTGAACTTCTGAGAAACAGTTCCAGGTAGGAGAAATCCATTTCTATTTCTAGCTTAGGGTCAATAACTTTACAAATATTCTAGTTAATGCAAGCTCTAATTAGTCCAAATGTGGGACTGATTTTAATGCAAGTTCTGATCCCATCCATGCTTCCTTAAAATTGTGTTCTGTTGGCCTTACTTCCAGTTAAGGATAATTATTCAAAGACATATCATCTGTTGTGGCTTTGCTTGAAGCCCATTAATTGATTTAAATGTGCAGTGGTATCCATATGGCAGCATGTTGTATTAGAATAGAATAGAATAGAATAGAATAGAATAGAATAGAATAGAATAGAATAGAATAGAATAGAATATTGAAGGTTTGTTTTTGGTTGGCTGTGGCAAACTATTTGAACTAACTGTGTGCACACCTTTTTGTAAGAGAGAGAGAGAGAGAGAGAGAGAGAGAGAGAGAGAGGAATACAGCGGCAGAAAGACAGGGAGAGAAAGAATGTGCAAAGTCAGCTTCGTGGTTGGGTGGACTTAAGTCCCCTGAGTCTTAATATAGCACTGTAACTGAAATGTACACTGGCTCTACTCTTCCAGATCACTTTAAAGTAAGCCAATGAGCAGAGAGTATTTTACAGGATTTGGTTTGAATGGCCTGCCATCATCTAATTATCCTCTTTTCTTTCTTTTTATCTCTTAAAAATGACATCCTAACCACAATAGTATTGCTTCTTACTGATGAGAAGATGTAAGCCGTCAGTGACTCCACTCATTTCACTGAAATTCTATTTTATATGGAATGTTATTGTTGACACCTTCCTTGTTCTCTAGGGCAAAACTCATCCATGTCTTGATGCTTTGTTTCCAGTTCTTTAACCCAGGCTTCTGTGACTGTCATATCCATGTGTTTACTGTTGGTCTCTGCTTTTATTGCAGCATAATTATTACTCCAGAGGGCACCTTGATCATTCGAAATATTAGCAAGCCCGATGAAGGGAAATACACTTGCTTTGCTGAGAATTTCATGGGCAAAGCAAACAGCACAGGAATTCTGTCAGTCCGTGGTAAGGATAAATGCTTTATTTCTATGAGGACAAATGCAATAATAATGGACAGGGTAGTAGTACATTTTGTCTATAGAAACTCTTCTCTGGAAGAGAAGAATACATCATTAATTTACTCTCTCCACGGTCCTATGGAACCTACCAGGAACCATGGGATTTTTAAAATCCTTTTCGCCTCTAAGAGTGGAACATGATATCAGAAAACTCAGCCCCCATGCAAGTTCCCAAGGTGTGTTTTATCTTCATATGCATACAAATGGCTTTCCATTAAGAATTATTGTTTTGCTTATCTTTTGCAGATGCTACTAAAATCACTCTTGCACCATCCAGTGCTGACATCAACTTAGGTGAAGATATTACCCTCCAATGCCATGCCTCCCATGACCCAACAATGGACCTCACTTTTACTTGGTCCCTGGATGACATTTTAATTGACTTCAGCAAGTCTGAAGGCCATTATAAACGAGCTAGTACAGTGAGTACCTGATGCTATTTTTCCCCCACTAGCAAATAGATTGTAAGGTATGATGGTCTTAAGTCCTACTGTCAGAGCTATGTCTACTTCCAAGATAATGCACTATTTTTAAAACATCTTTGTAAATGTATGCATTGCAAAACTCCTTTTTGATTCTGACACTGTTGCTGATGGTTTGTTTCTCCCATGGACAGAAAGAGAATATTGGAGATCTTGTAGTCTTGAATGCTCAACTGAAACATGCTGGCCGATATACTTGTACAGCCCAGACAGTGGTGGACAGTGCCTCTGAATCAGCTGTACTAGTTGTAAGAGGTATTTTTTCTTGATTCCTTTTTCTTGAAATAACAATTTCCATTTTTAATTGCTTCTGCTTTGTCTGATAGATAGATGACTTCTGTGATTTCAAAGTGCCTCTTATAGTATTTCTATAAGAGATAGAAGTATATTTTGTTACATGTATACAAACTCACCTAACATAATATAAATTACTATGCTGTAGTATTAAAGCAGGCATGTCAAATTCGCGACATCACGTGACGTCGCACAACGTATCGGGTCGGTTTTGCCATTGCTGGCAATGGAGTGGGCGCGGCTTCCATGTGACACGTCCGCCCTGTAAAGGCTTCAGTCTTATGAGCACACAAGCACAGCACTTTAAGTAAATATAGTCATTTAAATGTACATTGCATTCAAAAATAAAATAAGAGGCATGTGGAGATTCTTTCTTACAATGTGAACGGGGTTTTTTTAAAAAATAAATCCTATGAATATTAGCTACAATCATAAGTTTTGAAATAGTTTTGCTCTACTTCAGATTTGTGAAGAGCTGGTAAATGAAATGTATGTGGAACTGATGTACTAATGCTGGACATTTGATAGAGTTTAGGTTTACAAGACTGCTGCTTCTTTGGAGTGTTTTTCCTGTTACCAAGTATTTATTTTGCTTTTTGGATACTCAGAGCTGTGTTTGTAATGACTGTGCTATGTCCTTTGTCAGTTGAGAAGATATTGATGCATTGTGACATTTTATGTTCTTTGCTTTTTATGTTAAAATCATATTGTCTGTGCTTATAGCTTATACGTCTATGATATATTTACTTGCTTTTTTATTTATTTCATACATTTTAATGCTGTTTCTAAGTATGCAGAGAATTGCAGTATATTCATTTTTTCTGTATTATAGTTTAGACCTTTTTGGAAGGCATTACACTGTGATACAAATGTGACTACAATATTGCCCATTCCAGTTCAGTTTCATGCTTCTTTGTTGCTATCAATTTCCATATTTTGGTTTTTAGTTTGTTTGGGGTTTTTTAGCTTGTTTTAGCTTGTTTTCGATGGCTGCAGTTTTCATTGTTACATGCTCTAGTTTTAAGATTTATTCCAATTTTTGGCGGGTATGGTTGATGGTTGGTTTATATTTGTGCAGTCTGAGGCATGCACTAACTATAATCCATCATATTCCTCAGCCATAGGTGCTATTTGCCATTTCTCTATGAAATCTGCACCTATCCACTCTGGACAAAGTGTAATATATATTGTGTTCTGTTAGTTTACAGCTCATCCAACACAAAAATAAGCCCAAAAAATAAGCACACATTCAAAATGAGCAGGAGGCATAGTTTAGAAAAGCTTTATCTATAAAATATATATAAATATGATACATACAGTTTCATTCAGCTCTGGGGAGCATCAACAACTCTTAACTTGGAGATCAGAAAAAAACATAGAGAAGACTAAGACACGCCCAGACCTAGGCTGGATCACAAGCCTCACACAGCCAATATTGTGTCTTAATCAAAAACAGTTCTCATTTGCTGGTTTGTTGCTATGGCTATTCCAGTTCATAAAATTTCTTACACAGTGACATGTTCTATTCTCTTTTTTTGTTGTTGTTGCAGCTTTGAAAATTGTGCGTTAAAGGACAATTTGAGCATTATCATTTGAATTCAGAGTAATACTTAATGGACTGCCATTATGGCAGGGAAAGGAGATGGGATAGTGATCTTCCTCCAGGAAGCCTATGGATCTCTTGAGCCAGACTTTTAAATGCAATTTCTGTTTCTTTTTTGTAGGTCCTCCAGGCCCTCCTGGGGGATTGGTGGTGAGGGATATAAAGGACACCACGATACAGCTAAGTTGGAGTCAAGGTTCTGCTAACCATAGCCCCATAGCTAAATATGTTATCCAGGCCCGTACTCCACTTTTTCCACAATGGAAGCAAATGCGTACCAGTAAGTGTCTTAAGGGCAGTGGCCTGCACTAAGTAGGTTTCAATATAGAGTTAACCTTTTCTCCCTTTAGTGCTGATGGCTCTATTTATTCTGTTTTTGTGCTTTTGGGTTATAGATCCCACAAATATCGAAGGCAATGCAGAAATAGCCCAAGTTATCAACCTCATACCATGGATGGATTATGAATTCCGTGTCCAGGCTAGCAACATCCTTGGTAGTGGAGAGCCCAGTGTGCCATCTACGAAAATTCGAACCAAAGAAGCTGGTGAGTATATGTAAAACATGAAATAATAAAATGTGGAATCAGCTGCATAATGTTAATAGCATTCTCATAGTAAGGTAGTGGCCCATATGCATTATCCTCTTCTTCCATTGGATTCAGCAGCCAGCTGGTGTTGAAAATTTTTTAATCATAATTTGTATGGTTTTCATACTTTACGGGGACTAAAATTCTCTTTTTGAAAAATGCATGTTACTTAAAATCTTTTTTACTGCATGGTATTTTGGCTTCCTTATCTAGTTATAACTGTGTTATCCTTTAAAACAGTGGTTCACAAATTGTGATTCCACAACAGCTTAAAATTATACATTACTTTATATAACCCCACTCCTTAACTAATTAATGCATTAGGCTTAGCAACATTCAGAAGTCCAAGCTCAAATCCCATGCCTTAGGTGTCATTAAAAGGGGGGGGGGGTTCTTCTAAGTTGCTCATGAGCCCCAGAGGTTCCCAATCTATAATTTGAGAATTCCTTTTTTAAGTATTCAAAAATAATAATCATGTCAAATAAGTCATAAAGCAAAAGACCAGTCAATCTAAATCTCATTTATGTCATTTTATCTTTCACTTGGTAGAGTGAAAGGAGGGGGACAAGGTTCAGTGATAGAGCAGATATTTTGAATATAGAAAATTTCAACCACAGATCTGAACAATTCAAATGCTCTCTAAAATCATGACTCTCAATTACCAATCAGTATTTACAGTATTGAGCTACATGAACAAGTAATCTGATTCAGTGCAGAGCAGCTGTCTATATCTTTATTAAATTATGATGTTTTTTCACTATTATTTGGCTTTTTTCCCCTAATTCGACTTGCACACTCTCTTCCTTACTGGAAACACAACAGCCCCTACAGTTGCACCATCAGGACTCAGTGGAGGAGGAGGAGCACCAGGGGAACTCATTATCAATTGGACAGTAAGTTGGCCACAGAAGCATACATTTTCATAATTAATGTAATATAGTTTCTATTTAACAGGAATTTTTAGGAACATAGAAGTAAAGCAGCTATTCAAAACACATGAATGTTGGTACTGCTTTAAATAGATTTGACTCCTATGTTTTATTAAAATAGTCAAAGCTACTGTGCAGAATAGGCTTTTACCCACCTGTAAAATTTTATAGGAATTGGATTAAAATACATGGGTGCATTAAATTGGATTAAAATGTAGGATGTAGCAGATCATTTATATAAATAAAAATGTAAATGTTCGTTTGTTCAAAATCTTAAATCTCCGAAAGTTCTTCACCGATTGCTTTGAAATTTTGACGCAACGTTGCATTCGAATACACACGTGTTTTTATATACCTATATTATATAGATGTCACACCTGTGACAGGTAAAAACATGCTTTTTTGAAAATCAGTGCCATCTGTTGGACGTAAAAGCAACACGCTTTTACCAGACTGAGCCACAGCAACGCGTGGCCGGGTACAGCTAGTACTGAATAAGAGAATATGCTGGTGGATTCCAAATTGAATGTGAGCCAACAATGTGAAGGAGCTACAGTATAGTGTCAATGTCAGGACTATAGAGAATAATTCCTATGAGAGGTGGGAGATCTAGAAACATGAAATATAAATAAATTAAATAATTTCTCCCTGATTGGCATTGGTGGGATCATGCTAAAAATATGGGGCCAATTTTGAACATCATATACTTAACCAGGAAAAGGGAAGACTGTAGGGACACATGATAGCAGTCTTCAACAATCTGAAAAGTGTCATGAAAGGACAGAGCAAAAGTTTTCAGAGCTGTCCCAGAAGATTGGACAAGAAAAAAAATGGATTTAAATTACAAGAAAGTAGAACGGTTGGATATAAAAACAAAAAACAAAAACAAAAAAACCTCCACCCAACAACAATTCCCAGTATAGAGAGCGATTCAACAGTGGAACAGAAAATAGCATAGTGACATTTATCTAGATTGGGAACTATCTATTGAGAATATTGTAGTAGTGAATTAATATAGTGAGCAGGGGAATAATATGTACTGTATATGCTATATATATATGTGAAGCATAATTTCACATACTGTTACTGGTTTTAGATTTTTACCTGCTGTAGAGGTTTTTGTGGTTGTTGTTTTTTTTACTCATTTGGACGTTTCATGTTATTGTTGCATATATTAACCTGTAATATATTGGCATCATAAAATCTTAACTATATAAGTGTTGTTCAGTATTTCTGTTTTATTCACTGGTTGTTTCCTGCCACCCTATATCACAACCTTCATCTCAGCCGATGCAACGAGAATACCAAAATGGAGATGACTTTGGATATAGGCTCTATTTCCGGAAAGAAGGTACCCAGTCCTGGAAGATTGCAAATGTGCCCCATGCAGAGTCACTACATTATGTTTATCGCAATGAGAGCATTTCTCCTTATACACCATTTGAAGTGAAGATCAAGGCCTTCAACAGGAAGGGAGAAGGGCCAGAGAGCCTAGTATCTGTTGTGCATTCTGCAGAAGAAGGTAGGCTGGGATTAAAAGGATTTTAAAAGTTCTGTAGCAGATGTTCTTGATTTCCAGATATACTGTTATCTGGCAGTTTCGTAGATATCATGAGTTAATGATGGCCATAGAGTCTGGAAAAGTATATGGATTTCCTCTAATAGTTATAAAGGAAAAATTCTAAGCAATAATATATAGCCAGCAATAATTTGTTCTACACATTCTGGGTTAGAATCAGTTTAATTTTCTTCTGTTTCTCCTAAAAGCACTTTATAGGGTTGCCAGGTGTCCACTATTTGAGTGGACAGTCCACTTTTTTCACATTATGTTCACTATTTTTTTTCACAAAATAGTGGACATTTTTTTTATTCAAAAACTTTATGATGAAATGGTACGTAATCTAAAGCTGTACAGTCTACTTTTTTTACTACTTAACCCCCCCCCCCCCGCTTGTCCGCTATTTTTTGGAAGCAGACATGGCAACCCTAGCACTTTAACAAAATTAATCTAGCATATTTGATAAGATGTCTGCTGCTTGGTCTTTTACATTTTGATCAAGAGTCTGGCTTCTGATCTTGATCTTTAAAACTGGATTAGATTTGCCTTTACATGTAAAGGAATTTTGCCTACTAAATTGTTTTACTTTGACAGAACCAAGAGTGGCTCCCTCTAATGTTACAGTCAAGGCAGTAATGGCTACAGAAATGGACGTTTCTTGGAATTCTGTGGAACATCATGATACGAATGGAGTCCTCTTGGGTTATGAGGTAAGAGATAGGACTGAAACTGGAACAAGGCAGAATAAGAAACAGATCAGTTGCTTTGAAGTCTTAACGCCTGATGAAGCCACTTCACTGAATCGGCAAATATGAATTGTCTTATAAAATGACAGTCTTTTCTTATCGAATGATAACATGGGCTATTCAGTTATATTCATGTAATGCTAAGTCAATAGAAATTATTGTGTTTAAGAAGCCAGAGTTGTCGCTTAGGACCAACTGACCCTGTATATTATTGTCTTCAGATCCGATACTGGAAACATGGTGACAAAGAAGAAGCCGCTGACAGAGTAAGAACAGCAGGCCTTGTCAACTTGGCACATGTGACTGACCTCCATCCCAACACAAATTACCATGTGTCAGTCAGAGCATACAATGGGGCAGGGACTGGGCCAGCAAGCTCCCCCACCAGTTTCTCGACAAAAAAGCCACGTAAGTGAACATTTGATCAAATAGCAATTACTCCTCTGTTTTTCATGTATTTCAGCTGCATGTAATATGCATGGGTATTATTTTCTAGACCTATTATTTTGCAGTGGAGATCTATTTTTAATATATATTATTTCTCTGCTGTTTCATGTTGGTGGGGTTACCTTTGAGTGCTTCTTAAACCAGGCAATTATATCAGGATTCTTCCCTTGAATATAAAACAAGAGAATATTTGGAACCAGAGACATATGGCAAGGATATCAGTAAGAAGATGAGTCTACTCAAAAAGAGGGCAATCCATGCCAGGCAGAAATGTCAAAATCACCATTTATCTAACCATTGTTTATTATGACACTTTCCCTTCTGAGAAAAGATGGGTAAAACAGAATGTATGACAGGCCCAAGCCCACTGCAGTTTGCCAACCATTTTTCTGCAGTTCACAAACTAGGATTTAGCCTTTTTGATTTCCAAAGGAAAAGGACAGGTAGAGATCTGGTATGGCAGTGGCTGTTTTCAGTCTGGAAAATCACAATTTATATTCACGCGTAAAACCTTTTCTAAAAAAAATATATCATTTGTGAAGTATCTAGGAATAAAGAGCAATACAATGGAGATGTTTAAATTCTTCCATTTTCCAAATGAGCCAGGAAAAGAAACTTGGTGCATCTGTGAGTCACCAAAATAAAACATTAATAGTCTTTAGAGAGATGAAATGGTTGGCTGCAGTACACAAGCTAGTTTGCCTTCTGTTCACTCTCTTTAAATATATACTTTTTACATTTTCTAGCACCAAAAATGCTGCCTGGCAACATTACCTGGACATTTTCCAGCTCCAGTGTAAGCATTAAGTGGGATCCTGTGATTGCCAACGCAGATGAATCTGTTGTCACTGGCTACAAGGTATTTATAATCTGTAGCATTTTCCCCATGAGCAAATGATTTTTAATTTTTAAAGAGCAGTATAACAAATCAATGCAGCATGGTATCATTACAAATAGTTCAGGGAATTGTGGGATTGCTGCATTAATCACTGAAAATCAGGTCCTATAACCAATTCTTGGTTCTGAATTTTTGGCAACTTTGCAGTTCCTTAGAATGTGTTTTCAACCTATAGGTTACTTTCTATAGACCTAGGTTTGTATATTGTAAGTCCTGATAAATATGCATAGACTCAAGATGGACATATTTCAGGTTGTTGAAGAATTTTCTAGGTACTGATTGCTAAATAAGAAGGAGGAAGAAATTAAAACATGGAAGAGACTAACAGTAAACTCAAAGTGCTTTCCTCCACAGATGCTATATCATGCTGATGCACACTCAGCTCCTGTTCTATACATAGCCAACAATAACTGGATTGAGATCCCAATCCGAGAAGATTCAACTCATGCATTGGTGCAAATTAGGACAACAGGCCCAGGTGGAGATGGTGATCCAGCTGATGTACACATTCTGAGAAACAGTGGTGCGTCTACCTTTCCTTCCCTTTCCTTGTTAGTTTGCATTTTATTCATTTATTTAGAACATTTGCATATTGTTTTCAAGAAAAAAATCTTAAACTGCTTGCTATGTTTTGTTTTTCCAGTAGAGTCAGCATTTCACCAGATTTCTAAAAAGTCAAGTTGTTGTCTTCCAGGGAAAGCGTATTCATTTTCCTCTTCTTGATTCTATTTTCCTTAATTTTCTTCCTGGTATGATATTAAAAAAACTAAGAAAAAATGATTCAGAAAAAATAACATTTCAGGGGTGACCAATCCCAGTTTTTCCCCTTCTATATTAGAATAAATAATAGCACAATTTCCACACTTTCATTTCTGAACATCATCCAATTTACTATACATGACTGAATCTCAAGAGTATCATGGTTGGTAGAAAAAGTGATGAAGCTATTATACATTCAGGGAAATTAGAGAAACCATCTCATGAACATCTGGTTATGTATCAAGAATTTAGAATTTCTTGTTTCTTGGAACTAAATAATGGTAATCTAAATCTCTTTAGATTCAAATTTAAGATGGAGAAGAATTATGGGGTTGCAGTTTTCAGCTAATATTTGAGATAAATATTATGGTACTAGTTTATGAATTTAAAATATTTACCAGAAAATGTAAAATATGAATTCGATAACACATTTGCTAAATCTCCTGTTTGTAAGAAAAGGGGATTGTTGTTGTTTTTTAAATAAATCTGCACTACTTTTTTTTTTTTGCAGGCACAAGTATGATGGTGGAAAATTCTTCAGATCACCCAGTGCTTCATACAATGGTTGCCCTAACTCATGCATTAATAATGCTTGCCCTCATTGGCTCCTCAGATCTCTGATATTAACTACTAAAATGGAAAGCTATTAGATAAGATTTTTCATAATCTAGCAAATCCACAGGTCACCATTTGGACTACAAATTTCTACCACAACTATAATTATAGACAGTACTTAGTGGAAAAGGACTTGAGAAGAAAAATATACTTTTTTCTTTCTTTTTTTAAAGAATATATAACATTTCATACAAGACATGAGTCTTTGATCAATCCGATTTTTTTAAAACTGACAAAACAAGAGGTGATTTCTTGAAACTGGATGTGTCTTTCATATTACTGTATTCAGTAGATTTTTCTGCCTTACAAAGCCACGTGCAAAAGTAATGACACTTAAAACATGATTTTTTTTAAAGTACAAGAAACAAAAGACAAACGAAAATAAATGCATATCTTCCAAGAGAAGGTGTGTCTCAAAGGATGAGCATGTTCTGTATCATTCCCAACTGCAGCCAGTATCGTGCCAAGGACTCCAGTATTTAATGTTAAAATGGAACTTATTGAAGGGCAATATTGTTCCAATAAACTTTTTTCAAGGCATCTGGCTGGAGGACACAAGCCAATAGAAACTCAGACATCTCACACTGCAAAGACACCTGATGAACGAAACAATGTTGAATCTAGTTTGCTGAAAGTGGGATATTGATGGCTCGCTGGTGAAACCAAAAAGTAGTAATAATTTGCCTTGTACTTTGGCTTTTACTTTGCATTTCCTGTGACCGCTCATCTATGCTTCTTGAAGAGGTACATTGTTTATGCATTCAAAACTCAAAAACAGTTCATTGGTTCTTGCATTTTCTTATGGTTCCTCAGTAGTGGGAGGCTTATGGCAGGAAGGAAAGCTTTGGAAATGGGTCATAGAGACATTTGAACAGGAACGTTACTACAGAACTTTTATTCCACTTTGTCAGGAGACACACAGTATCATTTATCCAAAATTCATCAACCCAATTTGAACCTGAAAAAAAAAATTGTGTTGACATGATAGTTAATAACAATAATTAACATTTTAACTTGAATTTAATTTTGCCAAATGATAGTATTGATTTTTCAGGTTGTCCTTCAGACATTTAATTTTGCTATCAATGTATTTATCTGCTTAGTTGTTTTTGGTTTGAATAATAAGGAAGGGGACATTCCCAATATCAGTCTTGAAATACTGCTACACTTTTCTAAAACACCGTCCTGCTTTCCTGAACTCAGCAGAATAGACTGCTGAACTTTTTTCTGAATGGAAATTTTCCAGCTACAGCAAAACCGTGATTAGCAAACCATTTGACAAGGCAGGGCTGTCCATGAATGTTTGTTAAATCTGAATGTACATTATTTGAATCAATTTATGACGGTTTATAATATTTCATAATTATATATTAAGTAATGGGCATAAATTGATAGAATGACATAAACTGACAGTAATTATAAATGTAAGTGAATTTAGCTGACTACTTCAGATACAATGGACTTTATCTCTTGCTTTAGATGTTTAGATGCAGATTTAAAGTCTGTTAAATCCATTAAATCGAGGTTTTACTGCACAAAGAAGCTTCCTTTGTCTTTTCCCTTACCAAATCTTACATGCAGAAAAGGAATTGGAGGCTTAATTTTTCCACATTTGCATTTAGGATTAGATCCTATTCTATATTTACAAATGCATTTCCAAGGACTGAATACCCATAATTAATAATAGCCAAGGCTCAGTGTGGTGATGCCCACCATTTTTAAATGTAATGGAAAATGAAGGGTTAACCTTAGAAAATATTTTTAAAATATAAAACTCTATATTATATGCAGAAAATTTTATGCAGAGAAAGATTGAGGAAAAGTAGAAGTTTGAAATTTGAACCCATCCTTCTGCACCATCATCCTTTCCCGTGCACCTTCTTGCCACTAGAAAATTATCCAACATTAACATAAAACATGCATTCTATAGATGATGATGATGATGATGATGATTACATGCCATCTGGCCATTATCAACTCTTAGCGACAACGATTTTCTCCAGAAGGATCTTGTCCTAACCTGATCTTTCAGCTTTTCCAACAGTGCATTCATCGCTACTTTAATTGAGTCTCTCCATCTTGCTCTGCTCATTTTCTTCTCTTTCCTTCCATCTTTCCCAGCATTAAAGCCTTCTTCAGACAGTTGGATCTTCACATAATATGTCTGAAGTAAGACAGTTTGAGCTGGATTAATGATACATTGATTTCTTTTCCTGGCTATCCACAATATAATCAGGCATCTTCTCTCACATCAGAGTTCAAAAGTGTCAATAATTTTCCTAGCTTGCTTCTTCAAAGTCCAACTTTTACTTCCATATAGAATCATCGGAAATACTATGGCTTGCATGATTTTGATCTTTGTAGATATAGACATATCAAAGCATTTGAATACCTTTTCAAGTCTATGATGGATACTCTGCAAAGTGCTACTCTGGCAAATTTCTGGATTTGATGGTTGATCTTAAAAAGCAGAAACTATCCACCACCTTGATATCTTCATATTTGATTGGGTTTATTTATATTTTACTGTAGTCCCATTTTTCACTGTTCTCCTTGACCTTTTATTACTAGGGCTTGCAAATCCTTTGCATTTTGGCTATTAGGGCAATATTATCAGCTTGGGTTTGGTTATTGATGTTTCTTCCTCCAGTTTTCAACATTAATCTTCTTCCTATCTAGCTTCCCTTAATATATATTTAGCTTATAAGTTGAATAAAGAAGGGAAAAGTATATACAGCCTTGTTGCATTTAGTTGTCAACATGGAGCCAGTCTATTTCACTCTATTCTGGCTGTACTGTGGCTTCCTGAGCTTTACATAAGTTTCGCATGAGAATAAGATGTTCTGAGAGTCCCATTTTTCTTAGCACTTACTACAACTTGCTGTGATCAACACCATCAAAGACTTTCTATGAAAAACATAGTGACTTCTTTTTGATATTCTTTGGCTTTCTCACTTCTCCAGCATGAATCGGCAATAATGTTCCTTGGTCTTTTCTAAAACCAGCTTGGCCATCTTTTTCAGTGTAGGGTTCAAATCTGCAATGAATGATCCTAAGCACTATTTTATTAGCATGTGAAATTAATGATATTGTACAATAGTATGCACTCTTTTTTTAGTATTGGAATGTAAATTGACTTTTTTCAATCTATTGGCCATGTTCAGTAGTTTTCCAGATGCACATTTTGCATTTCCCTGTTCTTTCTCTGGGAGCATCGCTTGTTTTCTGTTATTAGAAACTAGAATTCATAAGATACCATAGGGCAATCCAAGCAGAATTCCTCATGACCAAAACTGGTATTGTTCAGATTATAAAGTAGCAAACTCTCATTTCCTTGTTCCTAATAATCTTCTAATACCTTACTAAACTGAGGGCTTAAAGGGCAGTTGGTAAAAATCCTGACTTAGTTTTGGATTTTGATGTGTTTGGGAAGTATTACATATCTATGCCATTATATATCTTGTTATCTTATGTATTATGCTAGTAGCATGAGGGCAGCAACTCATTCAATTAAGTATATCTTAAACATAATTATAATAGCTTGTGCTATTTTGCCAAGCTCTGCCTTTCAAATTCAAGAAGAACATTTAGCTCCATTAGAAAGCCTGTTCATGTCCCACTTTTTAAAATATTGACTTTGGTCCTGCTAGCTAAGACCACAGTCAGCTACTGTTACTGCACCATGAATGTGGGACACCTATTTTTTTCAAGATAGGCTTGCTGCCTTTAAAAAGTTATAAGATGTGAAGTGGTGGTGTGCAGTTATTTGTACCTGGAAACGAGATACTTCATATGTGCCCAATTGTGCATTTCCAGTACCTAAGAATTTAGGAAATATTTCCTTCTGTTTGAGAAAGAGAAAAAAGATACAAGCATTTCAAGAAAGGAAGAGAAAAACTGATCATGGCTCACTGGCCTTAGTTTTTGCCAGCATGCTAACCTCTAAAGAAATATCCTTTGTTTCTTCTCCAGGCCGATGCCTTCCAGACATATAGAATTAGCTCACATAATAACAAGCCCAACACTAATGGCACATTGACAAAACCAATTTGATACCTAATGCTCCCTTGAACACTATTTCAATAGCTATACTTTCTTCAACTTTATAGTTTGTGTATTTTAGACCAGGGCTTTTCAACCTTTTCACCCATTGTACCACTTTTAGGATATGGCAATATCCGAGTACCATCAGTCGCCTAGCAAGGTGTCAAAAACTTGATGACCAAAAAAAAAAAAAAAAGGAAAAATGTGATAAAGTACAGGTAGTCCTCGACTTACAACAGTTCGTTTAATGACTGTTCGAAGTTACAATGGCACTGAAAAAAGTGTCCCCCAAGCCACAGCCGAGCAAGACACGGCGCTCTTCCTCCTGTTCGAGGCTTTCATTGTTGTGAGCATTTCTGTTGGGGATTGGCAATGGAGGTGGGGTGGGGGGGTTTGGTTTTTAGTCCATCCATCTGCTGGGTGGTTGCAGCAGGTTTTGGTCACTTCACATTACCCTGGGACACTGTGACCGTCCTAAATATGAATCAGTTGCCAAGCATCTGAATGTAAATCGCAAGAGCCTGGAGATGCTGCAACATTCCAGCTGATCGGCGCTTTTTCTGGGCTCAGCAGAAGCGCCAGGATAAGCGCCGAGCTCCAACTGAAGCCTGGCGCTGATCCTGGCACTTCCACTGAGCCCTGACAGCCCCGAAGAAGCGCCGATCAGTTGGAAAGTGGCACTGATCCTGGTGCTTCTGCTGAGCCCTGACAGCCCTGCAGCTCCAGCCATCTCTCGCTCAGGATTGTGCAGTGCTGCCACCGGTTCAGCTCATTCCCCTCCCCCGCTACCACTTTTCTAGGTTGGTCGCATACCACCTGCCATGTGCCAATGTACCACAGGTGGTACCCGTACCGCTGGTTGAAAAGCCCTGTTTTAGACAATGTAAGAGTTACTTCCAATTTTCTACAAGTTCACTTTATCTTGGAAAAAAAAATAATCTAAAAAAACTCCCACCCACATATATTCAGGTTTTTTCAAAAATGTTAGAGAAATAATTTACTTTGACAGCAAACTCTGAGTGTTTAACAAAGACCCTTGCCCCTTGTTAACTTCCCAACATGGTAGCTTATATATTGTTTTGACATTCCAGAAATTTTACAGAATTGGAATATTGCCTCTTCTGCCTATTATTTATTTATTTATTTATTAATTTAATTTATACCCCGCCCTTCTCCTCATGGGACTCAGGGCGGCTAACAGCCTCATAAAAACCACAATACAAATACAATGATATCTATATTAAAAACCGAATTAAAAGGAAATATTTAAGAAGGCCGATCATTAAAATTATTCTTAAAATACCCTTAAAAAACCCCGCTAAAAATCCCTAGGCCAGACCCGCTTGTTGAAAAAGCCATGTCTTTAGGGCGCGGTGGAAGGAGGGGAGATCCGGGATCACCCGGATCTCTGGGGGTAGTTCGTTCCAGAGGGTGGGGGCTCCCACCGAGAAGGCCCTCCCCCTGGGGGTCGCCAGCCGGCACTGTCTGGCTGACGGCACCCTGAGGAGACCCACTCTGTGCGAGCGTACCGGCCGATGGGAGGTAACCTGTGGCAGAAGGCGGTCTCGGAGATATCCAGGTCCGATGCCATGGAGCGCTTTAAAGATGAGAATCAACACCTTGAAGCGCACCCGGAAGGCCACCGGCAACCAGTGCAGCTCGCGCAGCAGCGGCGTTACATGGGAGCGACGAGTCCCTCCCAACACCGCCCGCGCGGCCGCATTCTGGACCAGTTGAAGCCTCCGGGTGC
>NW_015386930.1:836991-847909 GCF_001527695.2 Protobothrops mucrosquamatus | reverse complement strand
GTCATACAGATATTGCGCAAAGTCCTCGGCCCTCCCCTCCAGGGGATCCCCCCCTCCCCCAATTGAAGGAGAGAGCGGGTCACCCTGAAGAGGGAGGCCGGGCGGTTATCTGATGACGCAATGAGGGTGGAATAGTAATTAGACCTCGCCACCCTCATCGCCACAAGGTAGGATCTAATATGAACCCTTACCTGTGCTCTGTCGGATTCGGTTCGGCTAGCCCTCCAACTGCTCTCTAGGCGTCTTTTCCTTATTAATCTTCAGAAACTATGTGTACCCTTAAATAAATAAATAAATAAATAAATAAATAAATAAATAAATAATGGAGTATAAGATGATACAGATGTTATAGAGTGTACGTACTTATGAGGCTATCAAGTTATGTAAAACACTGCCAAATCTAAGAAACACTTCAATTCATTGTTCCATATCCCTAGTATTAGAATAGCTTGCTGATTCAGACCAAGGTGCATCTTAATCCAATATTTTGTTTTTGTGGTGGCAAACTAGATACCTTGTGAGATACTCACAAATAGCAGATAAGAGATGCCCTTCTCCTACAACTGTTCCCGTGCAGAATTCATGGACAGATCTTAATTTTTAAAAACTCAATGTTACCTTTCAGAAGCTGGGGGGGTTGTAAAATCTGTCCATCGTGAATTTATGCAATACTTTTTAAAGGCTATCCAACATAGTGGTCACCATCACACTTTATGGAGATTGTCTACTCTGACTAGCAATAACTCACTGGGGATGTGAAGCATTCTGCTAGCCCTTTAATTTAAAAAGTTTTTATAAACTAAAAACATGTGATAATTAATTTGAGATTTCATGCAGGTGCGCTCTCACAAAATATGATCTCTTCAGAGACATCATCAATAGTTCTGCTCTGCAGGTTAAGAAACCAAGATTAAAATAATTTTTAGCCAAAATTCCATCTGGGAATTTAAATGTTATTTACCTAACAGTCATTTCTTGAACCTGTGAAATACATTAATATCTCTGCGATATACTGGTAGTTATAGATTAGAGTCCAGAGGCACAAGTGCAAAGAAAAAGGGGCAAACCTTATAAATTAAGCAGAGGTGGCAGAATTCAGAATTCAAAAATTCTCCCCTTTCACAATAAGCAACACTGCAAAATGACAGGCCATTCATTCACTATTTTATAAGAAAGCAGATGCTTCATTGTAAGGAATTTACATCTGTCTTCTCTGGGCATCAACATGATGTTCAGATTTTTTAAAAAGGGGGAAATGCAAAATAGCCCAGTTCCTAGTAATGTACTATATTGTTAATAATTGTTTATTTTCACCTAATTTTTCCTTCTGTTCTGGATAACGTGAAAACTAAAAAAGAAAAACAGAATAAGTTGTCTAGTGTTGTGTATTAATATTATGCCAATATTTTTCTACTTGTATTTTGTTCAAGAAGTCCTGTTGTCATTCAACTCTATTGTGTTTGATGCAGTAGAAATTTGCCACTTTTCAAGAATCTGAAAAAAATATTCCTTGCTTGAAAAGGAGATACATATGAATGTATGTACATATGAATAATAGGAGGATATGTGCCCTAATCCTTGGCTAAAAAATGCTACTCAGTGTTCAGATGTTTGTATCATGTTCCTTTGCTTATTGTCTTATGAGGATATATGGGATGTTCTCTTCTCTCTTTCACATAAGGGATCAGTATATTTTTTACATCAACTTATTCTGATATACGGTAAATAAGATAGTATTCTCCATTTAAAGGTTTTTCTCTTGAGAGCTATTGGAGTATAATGACTCAGAGATTTGATCTGTGAATCATGTCGCCTTATCTATGCCACAGACATTGCAGGTGGCTTTAGACAAATTACAGCCTTTTGACTCCTGTGCCTCACCTGTATGAGGGAGATAACAACAATGTTAACTTGCAGTAAAGGTTACTTATGAATACCAAAACATTGTCTGAGGAGCACTCTGAAGTCTGAAAAGTACTATAAAGCCATGGTAGATTTTCCAATTACTTATATTGTTTTATTCCCATTTGTGTTGATCTGAAAGAACATTTTGGATAGCAGCAAGAGAACTGAATCAGTGTAGAAAGAAAAGTTGGGAAAAATGGGCTAGGGGGTTTTCAATGCAACAAAGATAACAATGAGAAAGGCAAATCATATCCCTAGAACAGTTTGGATGGGGGTGTTTCATGCTCTTATTTAAAAGCATGTGGAAGATAGTCAGTTGTGTGGTGTATAAATATGTCATGGTAGAATGTATTTTAAACAGCTCCAAAGGAATTTCTCCAGGTAGCAAAGCACTCTTTTCTGTATTCTAACATTCAAGCCAGAATATTTTGCTTGTCCTTGGATTTAAAGAAACCAACTTTTGCATCAAACCTTTTGCTTAATTTTAGCATTTCCTTGGGGTGAAAGGTGGATAAATCCATATTTTTTCCACATTTCTTGCCCTAGTTCTCAACTATTTCTATAGTACAGGTAGTCCTCAACCACAATTAAGCCCAAAATTTCTGTTGCTAAGAGAGACAGTGGTTAAATGAATTTTGCCCCGTTTTACGACCATTCTTGCCACACCTATTAGGTGACTAATAGTTGCTAAGTTAGTGACATAGTTATTAAGTGAATCCTGCTTCCCCATTGACTTTGCTTGTTAGAAGTTTGCAAAAGGTGATCACATGACCCCAGGTCACTGCAACCTTCATAGATATGAGTCCGTTGCAAGACATCTGAATTTTGATCATGTGACCATGGGGCTGCTGCAACAGTCGTCAGTGTGAAAAACAGTCAGAAGTCATTTTTTTCAGTGCCTTTGTAACTTTGAACAGTCATTAAATGAACTGTTTTATATCAAGGACTACCTGTACTGGCAAAATTTAAGTGACACATTGAATGGAAAGCATATTTCAGTTCACTTTTTTTCCATGAGTGTCACTCATGACTTCAAATATATACAGTCTCATATAATTAAAAAATGAGCTGCATTTTGCAATATAAAGTTACACTATGTATTATTATAGCCCTATGTAATTACTTTGTGTGTCTGTATGTTTGTATATATTTATATGTACATTTGTTTTGTAACTTGTATTGTTTTGCCTCATTCATTAAAATACATTAGTTCTGTTTCATTTACATTCACACCTCAGCTTTTCACATATAAATAAAAATACAGTTTATAGTCAGATTTTAAGCTGTATCAGTGTATTTTAAGCCAAAGACAAGTAGGCCTTTCATACATTTCTTAGAGATTAGCAGATTTGTAAGGGTTCTTACAGGGTTTTTTTCTTGTTTTTTTTGCATTGGAGTTCCTATAAGCTGACTATAAGTAGCAAGGAAATCCAAAGGTAGACAAATTTCTCTATTCAAAGGCATCTTGAAGGAAGGCATGATTTTTCCTCCATTCTTATCTTGGCACCTCGCTATCCCATACCATTTGAACAATTTCTACTCTATTGCACGAATGGAAAAAAATAATTTTGTAAGCCACTTTAGCAGTGAGATCGGTGGCATATATATTTACTAAATAAATAAATATATCTATTTTTCCCAATATGGATAATCTCCAGAGGTATGGTATTTGACTCCTGTAATTTTCAGCAATGGCCATGGTTACTCAGCAATTTCTAAAGTAACAACTACATGCCTGGAGGGCACCCATCTTGGGGAAGGTTGGCATATATATCCATTCATGACATAAGGCTACATTTGAAATCTCATCCCGCTCTCCATCTTTTCAAATATGGAAGAGATTTCTAGAGAAATTCAAGAATGGGATTATATAAGAGAGACATCTCTCCCATCCTCAGGAGAAGATCCAAACTGTCCTAACCATGGTCCTAAATGTAACCTTTAATTATATGATTGTAAAAGGTAAAGGTAAAGGAGTCCCTATGGATTTTACTCTGTTAATCATTGTTGATTATAGGGGGCGGTGCTCATCTCTGTTTCAAGGCCATTGAGCCAGCACTGTCCAAAGACATTTCTGCGGTCATGTGGACAACATGACATTTCAGAGCACTATTACCTTCCCACTGAAGTACCTATTTATCTACTTGCATTTGCATGCTTTCAAACTGCTAGGTTGGCAGGAGCTGGGGTGAGGACAGGAGCTCACCCCATTGCATGGTGCTTGGATCTCGGAATTGGGCTGCCGGCTTTCCAGCTGACAAGCCCAGTGTGTTAACTGCTGAGCCACCCGCGCCACCCCATATGATTGTGGCCAAGGCTAAAATCCCTTTTTGAAAGACATGAACATACTCTAATCAAATAAGACTGACTTTGATTGAATTTTATCAGAAATGTGTTTTTAAGAAAATGCGGCAATCTCACTCCATTACAATCTCATCCACTTCATGTTTGTCAGTAGTGCAGAATTTGATGAACTGGAGTTTTTATAATAAGTTTAATGTTATTCGGTTTATCAAGCATTGTTTTGTATGGGTTTTTTTTTAGTTTTGATGTTTATGTACCACAACGCTTATTTCGGTGAAGGTTCTCAATCATCTAGGTAGAGTTATCTGGAAGTTGAGCAACTGGACTTCTTTTCTTTTCTGGTTTGAAATGTTTTGCTGCTTATCTTAGTAGCTTCTTCAGACTGAGCAAATTGGTTAGGAGGATTTCATATATGTCCTCCAAGGTGGTTTCATTTCTCACCTAATATGAATAAGCTCATTAGGTGAATAGGCAAAGTGTCATTAAGAGTTCTTGTTCCTAAATCCTTCTCTTAGGTGGGTGGCTAAGTGAGACCTCACTGGTAACCTGTGAAGTGATCTGATGCAAGAGCACCTCTAGTGGAGGTCTCAGACACAACCTGTCCCTCCCCCATTTTTTATGCTGCTCTTTCATCAGTCCCCAGGAAGATCTAGAATAGATCGCTTCACAGGTTCACCAGGGAGATTACACTTAATGACCCACCTAAGAGAAGGATTTAGGAGCAAAGACTCTTAATGACTCTTTGCCTGCTCACCTAACGAGCCTATTCAGATTAGCTGAGAAATGAAACCAGCCTGGAAGACATACAGTATATGGGGTTTCCCTAACCATCTTGCTCATACTGAAAAAGCCACTTGGATAAGCAGCAAAAGGTTTCAAACCCAGAAAGAAAAGAAGTCCAGTTGCCACGATTCAACATTCAGCCACAACAGCTATTTCTATTCTTTAAAAACTAGAATTATATTTTGCCCACCTTCTTTTAATATTGTTGTCCACTGCTGGTTGTTAAGAAATTTTTCAACTATTTTAAAGAATGTAATTAATACTTCTGATATGTACAGTAAACTACTTTATGGGAACCTTTTGTTCTAATTTAGGAAGCAATTCAGTGCCCATTAGAAAATTTAAAAGATACTGAAGAAGCCTGTACATATACCTAAATCTATCCTTTACAGCAGGAATGGACAGAGGAAAAGTGTTGCTTTATTGGAAAATCTCATGGTTTTAGTAAAGATAAAAGTATTCTTCAGACCAACATTTTTAAGTACAGAGAACGGGGATGTCCATGCCATTATAACTTACATGCTTAAAGGAAATTTGCATCCATTTTCTATTTAATTCTGTCACAGAATTATTCCTAGCAATAGGGAATACTGAAAGGGTAGGACTCCTGACCACCAGAGTTCAGTGTCCAAACTCAACCCAAATCTACTTTTTCTTAGATCTTGTACCTAAATAATGGAAGCTACAGCTAGAAGGAGAACATCGCCTATGCCTGTTGCTCTTAGTCCTTCCAAATTTTGAATAACTGGATAGGGCTCCAAAATATTCCTGCCATATGCTCACCCTTGTTTAGAGACCATATCATACAATATAGATGTGTGCTTTGCTGGTCAAATACTATATATTGAAAAAAGGCATCTTTCCTCACTCATTTGTTCTCCCATGTGACCATTAATTGGACATAAGATAAATGTAGTGTTCTACAAAGTTTCAGTAGCTACCACAAAGTCTATAAAGAGCTGATTTAATTATGAATCTGATTTGACACTACTCCCAAACAGTATCCTGCCATTGCCAACTTCAGGTTAGGAACATCCCTTGTTTTTAACTTAACTCCTCTACTAATTTCTTCAAATATGGAACAATATTTAACCAGTAATTTTGATGAATGCTATTTTTTTAAAGTGAACAAAAGGGAATAAGCATTTTAAGTAAACTATATTATCTTCTGATGTTGTAGCACCCAGTTCTTAAATAAAATTCTACAAACACTCTAGCAAATTTCTCCAAATGTAATTTTTATTTTTAAGAAATAGAAGCACAATTTGAATAGATGATGGAAATGGAATAACTTGGCTTCAATTGCCCACCTTCTCAGGTATTACATGGGGCAGCTACCTATTTCCCTTTCTTCTTTCTAATCTCAGGGTTTAAATTGCTAAATGTTTCCTATCTTTGTGCCCATTTTGAAATGATTTATGACTTATGTATACATTAATACAGGGGATTACAAGTAATGCTCTGCTTTTCTATTCTTACTTAATCAAGCCTTTAAAAAGCCTTCAGTCTGAAGCTCAGGGTTGGCTGTGTGCATTTTACAAATCCCAAAATTGACAAGAAAATAAAGAGTGCTTGTTTCACTTCGGATGTCAAGTAAATCTGTTAGTTCACATTCCCCAGTTCTCATTCTTATGATTTCAAATGAAAGATGCAATATCAAGACATTTTTTAAAATTAAGAAATCATTGGAAAAATTATTTTCAATCATTGCAGCTTAGATTCTAGAAGAATCATGATGTAAACTTAGAGAGGTTATAATTGTATTTATAACTGCTGTGAAGATTGGAAGCTCTTCTTTATATCTTTCTTTGTCTTTTTTCTCTGTCTACTTTTATTCTATTTTTTCTTTTTGCACTTTTCTTTTTTGTTCTACCATAGTTTGTTTTGCTTATTGTAGTTAAAAACTTTCAATATTTTATATATGTATACCTACATACATACACATACATGTATGTGTGTATATGTATATGTATCTGTGTATATATATGTATGTGTATATATATGTATGTATGTACATAGATAGATAGATAGATAGAAATAGATATATAGATATAGTGTGTGTGTGTGTGTGTATATGTGTGTGTGTGTGTATGTATCTTTCCTCATATAAAAATCTGCATAACAAGACCACACTAGAAGCTGAATTTCAATACTGGTGATCAAAATATCTTGGAAAGGTAGATCAGGAGCTAATGAATGCTGTATCCCAACTGATTCATATGTTTAACTGGACTCTTGTTGATGCTTGGGGCATAACATTATCATTGAACAGTATTATTATGCTTGGAGGCCACAGGTGCTTATTGTGGCTCTGCTGTCATTAACAAAGTTCAGGCAGGCAAGGAAAAGGCATAGATTCAGTAACTGAACATTTAAAACAACAGTGAGGACAGTAAGAATAACCTTGAGGAACAGTAGCAAGAGTACAACCAAGACAACGGTCCGATTAAAGAAATCTGAGTTCAAGACAGAAATGTAATTAGAGAAACGATCTTGGATTTGACTCTTCGGCAATCCAGAAAATAAAGGGAGGGATTTGTAAGTTTGATGTCAGTCCTAAACCAGCTTAGGAAACCGAAGTGATGAATATTATGTTTATTATGAGGTTACAATAACAGAATCTTGCCTGTGTGAATGCACCTCTCTCCTCTCTTACTTTATCTGTTGGAGAATTCTGGGAATTGAAATCCACATGTCTTAAGTTGCCAAATCTGAGAAATGCTGCATTAGAATGTGAAATGGCTTGTTTCAATCTCATCTTCAATGCTCATCTCTAGCTCACACTGTTCTTCCCAACTGGGTGAGATTACCTTTCCTACTGAACCTAGTTGTTGACTAAACTGCTAGGAATTCTGAGATTTGTGGTCTCAAGATATAAAAAAAACTGATCTATGTTGACTTAGAAGATCTTCCAGTGTTGTAGGGATTCTGGCCCTGAAAACTGAAATTAGGATTTCCTATATGGAAAGCATGTACTGACTGAACTCACATCCAAAGATGTACTGATTTACATGTTTTGTACTGTCTTTAAAGTTTTATGAAATATAATTAAGGAATAAGATATGTTATTGATTTTTAAATAAATTAAGTGAAACCATGTGATTTCACAACATAATCTTCATAACCATAAACAATACAGCAAAATGATTAAATACAGCAATCAGCATACAGCAAGACAAGAACATTTTATTCCTCCACATAGCCATAATTATTGGGAACCTTCACTAAATAGTAGAAAATGTGCAACAAGATTCCTCCTACCACACCGCTTCCAATGCCTATTAAAAATACAAAAAGAGTTCTTTGGCGCCAAAAGTGCTGCTGCTTCGGGACAGGAACACTGGTGGCATTCTGCTGGGTTTTTTCCTTCTCACTTGCCAAGTGCTGTTCCAGAGTCAAGGATTTGTCAAAGTTTAGATCCACCAAGTGACCAGGGATCACACGAATTCCAAAGTAGATTCTTTTGACAATCTTATAGGTTCTCATGAACTGTACATCACACCGGTATGTCCCTGCATCGTATTCCTTGGCTGGGGAAAGCTTAATGACAAAGCCAGTAGTCTTGAATGGTTTAAAGAGAGCATCATCAGTGGTAATGATGCCTCTGGCTATCCTCCATGAATAACTGAAGCTGTTGATTTCTGGGCCAATTTCTGTAGGAGACAAGCACTGGAATTCAAAAGGCTTACCTACAAGAATAGTGAAATGGAGCATCCCACAGAGCCAGTTGGTCAAGCACTCCACTTTTTGAATATCACAGTATCTTCTTTCACCATTAGGCCCAATCTGACATGATTCTTCAACTTTGTAACCCATGCCACAGGTCACGCTGCAGCTGGTGGAACTGATGGAAACTCTGGCAGTAGCAGTTCTCATTTTGACAGGAATGGTAATTGTTCCAATAGAAGCCATGGAAACAGGTTGTCAGAAAGCAAATACTAACAATTTAACGATAAAATAGGCATCATCACACCTGAAGAGTCCTTTTAGGATCCACTCAGTTGTCTGATCAAATGACCTAAGTGTCATTTGTTTAAAATATCAATGAAGTTCCTGGACATAAGGAATCCACAAGAATCAAAGACCACTCTTTGACATACTGCCAAAAGAAAGCAGATAACCTGGTAAAAGGTGGGCGTTCATAAAAGCCAGTCTGCAGATGATACAGATACAGTACAACTGCTATTGTATATTAAAAATCAATTTATTAACTTTTAAAAAATGCTTGAAATGGAAAGTTTTATATAAATAAATAAAATTATTCTCTTAGTAAAATATAAGAGGAATGTAATACACTTCCACATAAAAATTGTTATTTTTCATATTTTTAAATGTAAATATTGGTCTTTAATTGATCATGTGATACCTGAAGCAGCCAAACCAGGAAAATCAGTTATAACCATCATTATCAGCAAGTACACTATTTCAGTCTCAGTTTATAAATGGACCATTAACACAATGTTTTCAGTCATGGTTAAAAAAAAGATCTGCCATGAAAACACAGCTCCATACCAGTGTCTCAGCTTTAATATTAATACTGGTCTTAGCATCAGTAACCCAATTCTTTCATGAAGATATGCCATCCTTCCCACAAAAACAACTTTATTCCAAAATCCCCTAATGTAGAAAATATTGGATGCAGACAAAGGGGAGAGCAGAAGCAATACTTACGTAAAAAAGCTGACATCCACATTATATATTCAAATTTAAACCAAACTTTTTGGAATCATAAAAATATTGTAAATATTTGTGAAGAAAAAGACATACCCTATATTAAGGGTATTAGAAACATGTAAATTCTCCATGGTAAGCATAAACTACTAAAAAAGGAAATGACTTTGTCTGGCTCATGATGCTCATTCAACAGCTTTTGCCATTGCAGCATGGAGTCAGTTTTAAAATTGTGATGTCATAAAGAACCATTCTATAATAAAACTACATAATGCATCCTTGTCTGACTAGTGCTCCCAGTTACAGAAAGGTAATATGAATAATCAAAACTTATCTGATGTGTACCTAAAATATATATTAAAAGAATCACAGATTATATAATTATCAAGGCAGAAACTGAATATTCATTGTGATTCTCACCCCTGATTGACACCCCTGGTCTAAGCCCAAAATTGGCCTTTCTAGGATCTTGTCTTACTATTTTCCCTTTCCCATCTTGCTTCTCCACAATATCAAAGAGGATTTTGTCAGTTTCCAACATGTTTTCCCAATCCTAGTGCTTCTCTCACTCAGGAATGGCAATTTCAACAGCATTTTTGTCCTTCAGTAGCTGCAAATAATATGGCAGTGAAGCAATACATGTTATTATGGTACAGGGAAATCATTTTAACCTATTTTTTCTTGAGAATATGGAGCTTTTATAAAAAGACCAACAATTCTAGTATTGATTGCAGTACTGTATTCTTTTTCCTTCAGAATTTCAGCAGCATGACTGCAGTGGGCTGGATCTAAACAAGAGATGTGAGTGGGATAAATAGAAATGCTTTAACTGTAATCAAACAACATACCTAGTTAGGAATTAGTTGCACATTTAGTATATCTGGACTGCAATGGCAATTGTGTGGTACTATGTACTGTATGTGTACTGTATACCTAAAACCCAAATAAAAAGAAATGATAGTAGAAATGCAGTAAGATGAATGGAACTGATGATAAGATGGAACTCATTAAAACAAGACTTACATATTATACTGAAAATACTGGCAATGTATAGAGCAATACTGTGAAGGAACCTAAGTTCCAGAAATAGAGATTGTACACCTAAATTCCTTGTAACATTTTTGGAGTTACTCAACTGTGGCATCAAAGCTAGAAAAAAATATCAGAAAACAGAGGATTGGCTTTGCTGACTGGTCTTTTATAAAGTGCTGGGAAAAAGAGAACAGTGCCTGAATACTGTCAGATTTTAGATTAC
>NW_015386930.1:828385-836806 GCF_001527695.2 Protobothrops mucrosquamatus | reverse complement strand
TACATTACTGCTCCACAGTAATTGATTTTTTGCGGGAATGGTCTTCAGAATGAAGTTCATGATGGAAGATTGCTATAGTACAAATAGTCCTCGATTTGCAACCACAATTGAGCCCAAAATTTCTGTTGCTAAGACAGTTATTATGTAAATTTTGTTCCATTTTACAACTTTTATTGCCACAGTTATTAAGTGAATCAGTGCAGTTGATAAGTTAGTAACATGGTTAAGTGAATCTGGTTTCCCCATTGACTTTGCTTGTCAGAAGGTCGCAAAAGATGATCACATGACCCCGGGATGTTGCAATCGTCATAAATATGAGCATCTGAATTTTGATTATGTGACCATGGGAATGCTGCAACAGTCATGTGAAAACACATCATAAGTCACTTTTTTCAGTGCTGTTATAACTTGGAACGATCACTAAATTAATTGTAAGTTGAGGACTACCTGTAATTGTGGATTGGTAGTTATTCTTTTTTTATCCTTGGATGTTAAAATATTATTTTACTAATCACTGCATTATTCTGATGTGACATGAAGTGGCTGATCAATGCATGACAAACATCTTGCTCAAATTAAAGTTATAAAAGTACATGTATCACGGAAGCTATCCTTCATTACTCTTCCTCTTTGTTCTTATTATAATTTTATAGTGCATTCAATAGCATTATATAAGCTTCCTATAATTCCCACTATTTATTTTGCAATATTTTTTCATTTTCTCAGTTTTGAAGAGGCCAGTTACAAGCCATTGGTTTCTTCAGAATAATGTTTGCACTTCAATTAAAATGACCAGAGTACATCACAAATTACCATAATAGTGTTTACTTGTTAGGAGCCAAATGTAACTTGATGGCACATATTCAATCAATTTATCAATTAAGGGATTGATTGATTGAAGAAAATATTCTACAACTTGTTTGAATAAAGTAGTACCAAAAAAGAGCAGATTACAACATTTAAGAAATAAAACGTACCTCTTTATTTACAAATAGAGACGCTAACATCACAACAGTACTTTACAGTAGCTACAAAGCAATTATTTTTCAGGTTATGTACAAACTACAATAGTAACAAAAATAATAATAGAAAACTGAAAAATAAAACAAAGCACTCTAAACTGTAGAAAACTGCAGATCTGATTTGAATTCACAATACCACATAAACAATACAACAGTCATTATCCAACCAGCTTTTCTATTATTCTTATAAGCACTGGAAAGCTCTGTAGATGACCAGATTATATAAAGGAAAGTTGCATAAAATTGTAGAAGTGAGGATGGCATAAATAATAATATACAAAATGTGAGATTTCAACCCAGGTTATATTTAGAAGAAACATACCACAGGACATTATGCAGAAAACAAAACAATTAAACTAAAAGGCATTTTTAAAACACCTTTATCCATTCTACAGATAGATCTAAGTATGTAAATCACCTGTATATCCTTTAGTTATACTTTGAAGACATCACTGTCTTTAAATCTCTTGAATGAAAGGCCTGTTTTCTAAAATAGACCCAGGATCAACATTCACACCCTCAAATTGTTTTCAGAGAACATGAACAAAATGAATCCATTTAATGTAAGTCCAGGTTTTCCATTTTTATACACTTCCTCTACAGAGTCTAGGGAATTTTGTTCTCCCTAGAACCCTAAAGGGTTTGGGAAACAAGCATTTCTGGATGTGGTTAAAACATGCTGAGAAGAAACAAGAGTCCCTCGTGTTTTTGCTCTGTCTACATAACTATTTTATATGCTCCTTTTCTCCCTTGGAAAAATAGTTCTTGTTCTTATACATCATAGACATTTGGATTTCAGCAACCCATTTGACAACTAGATCAATTTACAATATATCATAGCTGTGGGATAGTAAGCTAAGCACTAACTGCATTTACAATTCAAGATGGTTGAGAAATAAACAACAAGGCTCAGAGTAATTTGCTTTAGCCAGTCACGATGCAATAGCCTGTTGCAGGAATTCAATGAGATTCCAGCATTAAGCCACATAACATAAAGTAACCCAGGATTCAATGCACATGCTTCTTATCTTGTTCCATACTTTGTCCTTTAAGGAACTCTAAGAAGATTATGGGCAAAAAACAGCTCTTTCCCATCAGATTTTATACAAATCTTTCCTTGTCCGTTTACTATTAATAAAAAGAAATGACTAGGGACAAAATGTTCCTCTTCCATAATTTGCATAAATTGTTCCCTGGAGATGCAGGCCGTTCAGTCATATTTTTTTCCCACATGAAGGCAGTCCATTATCTGACTTAACATTTGTCCTTATTCCACATAATGACGCCAAAGTAAGAAAAAAGACGGAGTGAGGAGGGAAGCTTTCATAACAACTCCGAAATTCCACCACCTGCTAAAAATCAAAACCAAAAGAAAAGAAAACTCAAGTATTACTGATATTCCCAACAGAATTCAGATAGTTTGCAGAAAATATAAACACTACAAAAATCATCCACACCTGGTGTAGAAGTAAAGGGAGGTTCTTCCTCAACATTTAACACGCTTCCTGTTTTTAGCTTTTTCAAACTGTTGCAAAAAGTAAATAAATTTCAGAAAAACTCAGGACTTCCTCTCACTATTACCCTGTCAGAGTACTCTCTGTAGTAAGGAAAGTGAGGATCAGAACCTCAGATGACAGAGGCAGGAGCAATATGGCAATCTTATCTCAAGATCAGTTTATTAATTAAGCTCTACACAGGGAAGGCAGTTCTTGTTTGTATGACAAGGAAGCATTATTCTTTCCCATGAGATTCAATTTGCCAGGACGTGTTCACAATTTCAAAAATAGTTCACACAATTATGGCCTCATAAACTAATTTATAATTGTACAGAGCAGGCTTGCATAACATATGGCATGCAGGTCACATGTGGCACAGCAAAAAGTCTATGTGGACCACTGGTATTTTTTAAAGTTAACTCTGCCAACCACTAAACAGTTGAAAAGTACACCAGATATTCTTTTGCAATTATTTCTAATTTATGAATGTGGCTCTTTTTCCTCTACATTTAATATGGGTCTGGCAGAGAGCCAACCCATTTCTACTGTATTTTCCTAAATCATGACCGCTGTATCTTAAAATCAGGTTGTGGAGGTTGGAATGAACTATAGCTAGAGTATTGAGGAGCCAGCCATTAATTTAGCCTCCCCAACCAGGCATTAATTTGGCCTCCCCAACCTGGTTATTATAAAATAGTGGATCTCCCATGATCCACAGCCAATTTTGGACAAGCTGATAAAAAAAAGTGGAAAGTACCAAGTACTAGATAATGAAGCATGAACCTAGCGGAACTGGCACATTACTAAGACATTGCTGGGCAAGGGCAACGATGTAGTCTTTTTGGAGATCTGCCTGGCCACTTATCAGGTCCCTAAATATCCTCCCAGGATGACTTTGATGATGAGAAATACTTTATCTAAAACCAGGAAACGCACCCTGAAGACACTGGGATGAAGGTCCTGCTGATTTATTGACTATCCTGCTGCTTCACCAGATCTTTCTCCAACCTTCTGGAGCTGATCTCTGAGCTGGTGGTGGAAAAACCCTGCCTGCTCATTGGGGCTGGCTTCAATGAAACTCAGGGATTAATAGGTCCCGCAGAAACCATTAGAAAAGTGCCCTTTAATGTCATTTAATTGCACTTTTATTTCTACATAGGAACAGGATAGCTTTTATACAGACACCCACATATATACACACACACACAAATAAAAAGCTTCTGATTATTTCTGAACAAGTGTTGAACAGTTAAAAAACTAAAATTAGCTCTCAGGAAAAAAAATATGGAAACAAGTTTATGACTTGGAAAGCTGCCAAGCTTCCAAATCCTCTTTTGTAAGCAACAATTCAGGGGATAATATCATCATAAAAGCAACAAAACAGGAGCAGAGCAGGAAGGACAATGAGCAAGCTGGGTAACAATGGGCCAGCAATGAGGAAAAGAAGGTTCTAGAAATTATAAAATTCGCAGCAAGAGCTACTGAGCTTCAAGGACATACAAAATATTTTAGGCTGAGTTACCTTTGAATATCAACTTAACAGCTATTACAAAAAAAATGTCAAAATCACTTAATGTTTCACCTATACCCATTTCTTTTAGCACTGAGCCTTATCGAGCAATGGAGCAGAAAATAGTCTTGTCATCTGTATATAGATTGGAAGGATGAAAATGGTTTTACTCAGTCTGAAAGGCAAAGCAAGTGAGTACAGGTAGCCCTCGACTTACAGCAGTTCATTTAGTGACCATGCAAAATTACAACGGCACTGAAAAAAGTGATTTGTGACCATTTTTCACACTTACAACCATTGCAGCATCTCCATGGTTGTGTGATCAAAATTCAGACGCTTGGCAACTGACGCGCATTTATGGCGGCTGCAGCGTCCCGGGGTCATGTGATCATTTTTTGTGATCTTCCGACAAGCCAAGTCAATGGGGAAGCCAGACTTGTTTAACAACCGTGTTACTAACTTAACAACTGCATTGATTCACTGTGGCAAGAAAGGTCGTAAAATGGGGCAAAAGTCGCTTAACAAATGTTTTGCTTAGCAACGGAAATTTTGGGCTCAACTGTGGACGTAGATCGAGGACAACCTGTACAGAATTCTAAAAAATTCAATGTAATAGAATCAATTTGCAACCCTGCCCCTTTGTCAATTAATATCACTGAACTTGAGGAAAGCAAACATCTTAGCACTGAGATTCTCTGCTAGTAGCACAGTAGCAGAAAGATGATTTTTCTCCCTAAGAGTTTAGAGTGGAACATTAAGGTTTTCCACAGGGATAATGGGTTGCTCCTCCCAATTGCTCCAGGATTTCTAGGAGTATTTCGAGCAATCCCCAGCACAAGGAAAAGTATTTCCTCCCTCCCAGTAATAACACTGAAAAGCGACAGGAACTTCAAAGCAAATTTTAGGGGGAAAAGTCAGACAGAATTCATTGTCTCATCAAGGAAGGATAGGTGTCTTCTACCCATAAAAAAGATCCTTCATGGCAAATCCAATGCTCTACTTTTCAACACTGAGAAGAAAACCTTCAAAATTGGGACATACAAAAATAATTGCTAAGAGGATGTGATATATTGTTCTATGAGAACAAAGGAAATAATAAAAGCCCATGTAGTAACTTTATATAGAGAGAGTCACGGGGGGGGGGGGAAGCAAACTGGCTACATTTGTCACAAAAATGAGCTAGGTATGGAAAACCTATCAGATGATCTGCTAAAGGCAGATTAAATAATTGAAAACAAAAATAAACAAACAAAAATACTGTTTCTCTGGTGAGCAGAGGCTGGGCAGAGACACGCACTGGAAAAAGATATAGATTCATTCAAATTTTAAGTCTTTCACTTTAAATACATTAGAAAAACAATAATATTCAAGGATTTATTTTTAGAAACTCCCTATAATATATTTCCAAAAGTCCAGCACACAAGAAATATACATACTGATTCTTCTTTTGCAGGGCTTGAATACAAGCCAGGGCATTATGGCTACCCCAAAACAATTTTCAAATATAAACCCTAAGAAATAGTAATCTCAATGTTCACTTAAAAAAATTAACACAATCTGTTCATATCACTTAAATATATCCTTTCAAGGGGACTTGGTAGTGCTAAATGATTTCTTTGTAGGAAACACATCTGTTTTCAGTTTCAAAAGAACTCATGCCTTCAATCGGGTCCTTAAATCTGCAACATGAACGAGGTCCAGATATTAATCTCCCTGAACACAAAATGTATCCATTTGGGACAATAAAGTCTTTCTTCTATCCTTGCACACAGCTCTACCAACGAATGAAAACATTATAAACGGGAGAGATTGTGAGTCAGTCTAGGATTTACAAAGCTAGAGCTACTGTTTCCCAATTCATATGTAAATTTGCAGAATCTGCCAAGTTATACCATAGCAGAACACAAAACTGCTGACATAAGGTCAACCTACGGCTATGAAAAAAGCATGCTTAGACCACTCCTTGTAACTGTGAAGGATTCACATTTTTTCAACCGAGAAAAATCAGCCTGCGAAACAGCCTAGCCGCAATAAATATGGAATATCATGGAATCTCCTAATTCCCTTTCTTCCTACCAAAGTACAAAGAATTTGGGGCATTTGCATCCATAAGCAAAAGGCTGGTGCCACTAAAAGCAATGGCAGTATGTTGCTTCTAGCAAGGCCAGAGCAACAATAATTAAAACGGTGAGAAAGGAGAAGTAGAAAAAAAAGTGTTATCTACATTATACTCGTTTATGCAACCATCTTTTCTGGTTTGAACTAGTAAAACATCCTCGTTAAAGACTAAATGGTGAACCCTCCATGTTTTGGCTCATATAATAGCAGTACTTGATGGCATGCAGTTTGCAATCAAAGCCTCTACTGCCATTGCTGGAGCTCACAGCTGGAGGCCGAGTTCAAGAAATGTTAGAAAGATGCTTCAAAGTGTCTAATAAACAATACTGAACTGCCTATAAACTCCACAGCTTAGAAATAAAACAAGATAAATGCTCAACAAAATTCTTAGCAACCTGCTGAAAATAGAGTTAGCAGGAACATAAGTAAGGTGGAAGGGATGCTCTTCCCTACTCTAGCAGCTGTTGCAATTTTTTTTTATTCCTGCCTAGTGGAGCAAAGGGAGGAGCAAACAGGTTTTTCAGAATGCCCTCCTCAACTATAGGCAAAGTTGACACATAAAGAAAGGGTATATATTACTCTGAGCCTTTCAAAAGCCTTTTAAAATACTCTTAATTCCTAGCATCTGCAAAGAGTATGACATTTAAAAAAATGTTAGCAGTTGCATTCTGAAAAGAATTTGTCTCCACTATTTCTATCACTTTATTTTCGGCTTCTGGGACTTCCCTTAACAGCAAATTTGGAAATTGTGAAATAATAATGAACTAAAGAGAATCAACATCAACAGCTTGCTTCTCCCTATGGTAAAACTGCATTCTTTTTTAGGGTTCACATTCTTGAAGAATGCAGTGTTATAGAACCTACCAATATTTGTGATGAAGTGTAAATGTTATAATTGAAAAAGTACAATTCTGTCTATCCTTGAGAGTGCAGAAACTAAACATTTAGCAAGCAGGTAAGTGTTTGAGAAGTTCAAATGCTCAGAATAGGCCATTTCTGTACAAAGCAAGGTCACCAAGCAAGCAGATGCTCATGGTGGGTCCTTACCTGGCAAAGGCTGTCCCAGCTCCGCCTGCACTTTACCCTTCGCTGCTCCTTCCAGAGGTAAAGAACCTCTGTCCCCTTTGTAGAGTTTCGGTTTAAATGGAGAATCTTTCTCTTTACCTTTTGATCCTTTAGGTCTCCCTGCTTGCTTCTTCTTGGATTTACCATCTCCTTTTACACCCAGCAGTGGATGGACTTCTGTAAAAGTTTAGAACAGAAGTGTATTTTCATTAAAAAAATAAGAGGAAACTATTCTCCAGCATGATGAGTGGAGAATCCACTGGTGGGTTATCTCAGCCTTCTTGCTCAGTTGAGACTGTCAGAAAATTGCCACGCCTCCCGCTGGGCTGGACTGTACCCAGTTTTCGACTTAGTCTTCGCTCAGCAGGACGCATTAATTTAAGGCTCCTCTGACTTAGCTATTAGGTTGAGAACCCTGTGAAATCTCCACTCATCACTCTGAATTGGCTTTCCAAATTTAAACTTAATTTTGTTTACCTTAGTCAATTGGCATCTCCCAAATTTAATTAAAGCTGCTGCTCTATTCATTCTCTTGTTTATTTTCCAAATCTGTGTAGATCAAGGCACACAGTTGTATATAAACATTTAGGCACCTATGGTCAAATGTCAATGAACGGAACTATAGGAACAAAAACTGACACCATGGTACAAAGTCAAGTATATGTTTCTGCAAACATACCTACTTATAATTTATGTATGGGTCTTTACAGATTCAAAGTAAGTAAACAGTGAATGTGTTAGTGGCAAAACTTTGAACAGCGTCTGTAACACTTTCATTGGCTGAATTAATAGCCTCCAAACGTTTCTTGTAGTCGGCTAAGAGCTTTTTCCTTCTTGCTTTTGAATTTTTTTCAGTCAATTATCCTTGCAGGAACATTCACAAGTCTCCTTGTATGCATCGCATGTTTAAATTCTCCCCAGAGAATGTATTTATTTATTTATTTATTCAGTCTGGGGGCTTTGAAGACAACTCCAAAGCCTTTAGCTTTCTTTTCTATAAGAATTTCCCAGATGCATTAGAACTATATTTGAGATCACTGTCTTGTTGAAACATTTCACCTTCATTTTTTTACCTGATTATGAGACATTAGCTTTCAGGATATACCGTATATACTCGAGTATAAGCCGAGTTTTTCAGCCCATTTTTGGGGCTGAAAAATGCCCCCCTCGGCTTATACTCGAGTCAGCGTCTTGAAGCAGCTGCTGCTGC
>NW_015386930.1:800444-827934 GCF_001527695.2 Protobothrops mucrosquamatus | reverse complement strand
AGCTTTGTCCATCAAAAGAGCTTTGTCCATCCCCTACAATCACTTCAGTCATTTTTTTGGAATTTGGCAAGGGAATTCTGAAGATGATTATTTTCTGGCAAGACCTGCTGCATCTTTGATGACTCATGCTAAAGGCACTGTTCACTCTTAAGGCCTGTTCCCCCAAGGTTTTGGCAAATAATCCAGAAGAATTAAATTGCACGTTATTCTTGCAATGCTTGGTCTGCACCGTGTGCCAAACATTTCTCACAGATCTGGTGAGTGCTGTGGAGGATGAGCCATTTGCTTCCTCTGAAGCACTCACACAACCTTTTGGCTATCCAGAGGAGACATTATATGCCTGCATTGATCAATATTTATAGAGATGTGCTCTTTCCAAAAGCTTTTGATGAACAATCTGGAGAAGGCAGAGTGCTCTCACAATTCTTGCTAAAGCTTTGTGAAGCAGAGTAAAGAGAAGTAACATATGAAATAACTTTAAATTTTATGTAATGAGGTAAAGGGTAGGGAAGATGTCCAGTTCAGAAGCATTCTTTTCTGGGTGATAAGCTGGTCCCATAGAAAATAAGAATAACAAATGTCAGAATTCTGCTTTCTTGAAAAGTAAATATATTATCCATTCATTTCTTAAATGAATCATAATGTCAAGTAATTCAGAAAAAAAATGTGAGCATACCTGTACATCCCCATCTATTCTGCAGACTACTGAAAATTAATCATGTTGGCAGCATGGACTGAAGGACAGATCATTATTCTTTAATAAGTCTGCCTAACGATAAAGGAATGAAAAGGAATCCCTACCCACCATCATTAGGTACTCCCTGCAGTTCTATGTTGGTTGTTTTAGGTTTCTTCTTTGGAGGCTGAGGTCCATCGGACAAAGATGGCCGCTTCTTCTCAGAGCCTATTCCTTCATCAGGTAAAGCAGTCTGAACTGCATCTGGTGGAGGCCCATATGGATTTTCCTCTGGGTCTTCCACCTCAGGAGCAATAGGCAAGTAGAGTAAAGCTTTAGAGTCTTCCAGTTCTTCATCACTGTCAGAGAAATAATTTATTTTGCTCATTAGCAACACACATGAGGGAAGGAATGTTCCTTCATTTGATTTTATACTCTTGCCTCTCCTAGAGTATTATCACCGCTACATTAACCATTCAAATGCACGCTGTGAAGGCATCTCACATATGGCAAAAAAAGAATACTCCTCTCAATAACCGTCCTGGTTTCCTAATACGTTTCACCACAAATTACATTAATCACACAACTTTTGTAAGAGAAAAGCATTCTTCAGAAACTTGGAAGGTTATTTAAATAGATGCTATTTAAAACAGATTCTTGCACGAGGGCATTTTTGATCAGAACTAGCTTCCTACTCATATCACAGATCTTTTAGAGCTTCAAGGTTAATCTGCTTTAACAAACAGTAAACATTACTGAATGGGCAGGACTTGATTCTGAAATATACACAGACAAATAATTCATGCTCATAATTGGAATCAACTAAAATTTCTTTATAGTCTTGTAATAGCTGGGCCGTTACCAATTTACCTGCTACAAAAAGCTGCAATAGGGTCTACACTAGTTACATCCACTTCCTCATCTTCTGCAGCATCAGCACCTGTCAAGTAATGAAAGTCAGAATCACAAATTAGGGGACCATTAGCATTTACTTGATAAGCGCTGTTCTGCACTAGCAAATCAGTGGAGATCAAAGGATAGTAAACCATAATATTAAACATATACTATTATTGCCTCTAGGTAATGGAATGCCCTCCAAAGGGACCATTAATTCAGATGCTGTTCTGTTTAAAATATCATTAACACTAACTCGCTCATGTAAAACATTTGCAAAGTAACAAGACATCCAGAATTAAATGTTATTTAATTGAACTCTCTTAAATTGGAGCATTTAAAATGTTTTACTCTTTTGTTTATGGAAATTTATTACTGAATTTTTTTTATCATTCTTTATTATTTTTCCCCTATACTGCTTTGGGCTCTTTTGAGTGCAAAAGCATTAAACAAAACTTCTCATAAAAATAGGCATTGGCAATGTTTGCTATCCTCTAGCAATCTGTCAACGCTGCTAACATCGGATATTCTTGCTTTGACAACAAATGAAAATGCAGCCATTTTCTCTATTCTTTTAGAATTAGTTGATGCTGGGAGGGGAGAATGGGATGAGTCAACCTAGTCATAACAATAATAACTTTGCCGTGGGGAACCCAAGGTCATTTGGCCCAGAGCTGATAGCATTTTGGCAGGCTGGAGAGCTGGGGAGGAAGCCTGCATTTCAAGCTAATTGGGGGATGTGATTTATGACTGTTTATTGGACTGTTTATACAAACTTTGTATCCAAGGGAGGGGAATTTAGTTTTTGGCTTCAACTATGTAGTGCCAATACTTTGTTTTCCGAATAAAAGATTCTTTAAGGTAAACAATGCCTTGAAGTTTTTTTGAAGGGTTTCATCTGACAGAACCATGACAATCTTCTTGAAAGATTTATTAGATTACTTAAACAATAGCTATATTTTCAAGTAACACATTCAACTTTATTATGCTTTTAATAGAAGTTTCATGTAATGTTGCTTGATTCAATATTATATTAATATAATAATATAATATAATATAATATAATATAATATAATATAATATAATATAATAATATAATATAATATAATATAATATAATTAACAGAATAATTCTATATTTGTATATACATACTTTTGTGTCCAATAAAACAATAAACTTTTAAACATTAAACATTTCCAGAATCATTTTAAAAAAATAAAATGAAACAATAAATACAATGAAACAATCACAACAAAAGTCATACCACTCATTATTCCAAAGTAAAGTAGGCACTTAATTGTTTATCTTAAAACAGTCCTGATTATAGGCTCAGAAATTATAAACAATTGAGAAAGAAAAAGCTAAGAAAGATAAAGCCCTGGCATAAGGTATACATTTTCAGATAGAAGGATGAAGTCATGACTATTGTCGGAAATAAGTCCCATCCACCAATGTTTCTTGTTCCTCAGAAAGGATTGTTACAAATAATCCATCCTAATATATAATTTACAAGATAGTATTTAAATGTGTTCCAATTTACCCAAGAACAATTTATTCTGCAGGAATTACAACAATTAATACTAAAACAATTATCAGTAATTACAGAAGATTAATTATACATATTGTGATCAGCCAAGTAACAAGGCTGTACTCTATATTGCTAATTTGAATGAGGGACATCAGGTACCGTAGTCAGAAAAACATGTTAAAGGTAACTAGGCCATTAAAGTTTTTAGGGTTAGATTTATAGTAGTAAACTTATATAATGAAAGAAAACAACAAATAAAACAGACACGTAGATGTCATTCTTTATAGAAGGTTTTCTTTAAAAAAAAACATCTTAATGCAAGCTTAGAAAAATGCTCTATTTGTATAACTTTGCCACATAAACTTTTACATTTTAGAACATATGGTTTATCTATCTATACATATATATCTATATCTATACATCTCTCTCTATACACACACATATATGTGTATACACACACACACAAGTTCTAAAGTTTATGTGGCAAAGTTATACACTCTCTCTATACGTATCAATATAATTGGGATTTGCTATAACTGGTATGGGCGAAGATGTGTTTTATTTTATAAAGTATAATTTCTGACAATTGTACCATATTAACAAAAAGACAAACTGCACTACTTATATATGTGAAATGACTCATACCAAACATTCTTTAAAGCACAGCAGTGGAGAGCTTCAAAAACATATATTTAATTTTACACTAATTTCACTATTTTAAAGATTAAGGTTAGGTCACATACATTCACTTAGCATGGACCCCAGTTCTGAAGCTTCACATGGCTTTCTTATGGTAGCTGGGCTCCAAGCATGCTGCTGGCAACTGTTGCTGTCAGCAGATGAAGACAACCATCATCTGTTGGTTGAACGATTCAAAAAAACCAGTATGTTTTCATCTACCACAAAGATATCAATTTGCCATGATAAGAAAAAAAATATGCTGGATTCAAATGGGCATTGACATTTCCAGCAGAGTTATTCTTGTTTTAAAATAAATTTAAAATAATACATTAATTACCTGTTTGTTCTGGCTCACTTTTATCTTCATCTTCAATGTCAAATTCAGACTCCCGTTCTTCATATTCTACATTTTCATCCAGCTCTTTAAAATCAGGTGCAAAGGCACTCCAGTTTTCCTAAACCATAAATCCCCCCCATCCAAAAACATTTGAAACTTGTGATGCCATGGAACAGATAAGTACCATTGTAAGCAATGAGCAACAGCTTTTCAATCACACCATGCTATATATTGAGCAGCAAACTCACTCTATGGCCCTCCTTGTCCAAAAAAGGTGTTTCCGGTGTTGATTGTGACTCACTACATAAAGGTTCTACTTAAAAGCCAGTTTGGGCCAACCCTTCTCTCCTTCGTCTTTGCAACAAAAGCCTGAAACCTCCTGCTTCCTAAAAGTCACTCTCCCGTAACCTAATAATGTCTTCACCTGCTGCTTTGGACTCTTGTAATTTGAACTTATTTGATTAAACTTCTGTATGCTTGCCCAAAAGCCCTGCCTGCTGGTGCTTGTCTTTGCTTAAATATGAAGTGAAAGTCTAGCACCTCAACTTCTCTGGGTGTCCCTGATTGTTCTGGAACATAACAGGAGAGGTCATCTAAATCATCATGGTCAAGTTCTCCTTCAGTGCAAAAAAATTAAACAACAAGACAAACAGCTGTCAAGCTTTCACCTAGGCACATCCAATGAAGGGGAGTCTATCATCTCTCTGTATAATTGGTTCTACTGTCAAATTGCTTTCCACGTTAGGATTTTTAAAAACATTTAGATGGTTCTTGCATTCTTTTATATTATTCTGTATTCTGTATTTATTTAGAATACAAATCCTAGGGAAGTTTATGCAAATATTGTAAACATATTCAGAATAAATGAAAACAGAGTCGCCACCCAGAGGCGTAGCGTGGGGGGTGCAGGGGGGGCCGGCCGCACCGGACGCAACATCTGGGGGGGGCGCTCGCACTCGCAGCTCTCTGCCCCTGCCTGGCTCACTCACTCTCTCTGCAGTGCTGGCTGTGCGAATCCGATCCGAGCCGCCGGGTCGCCGACGCCGCCCACTGTGGAGGGGGGCGCAAATTACTTGCCCCGGGTGCTGACAACCCACGCTACGCCACTGTCGCCACCCGAAACCAAAATGTAAAAGACTAATAAAATGCAGCAGAATTCTACCTACCACTTGATTCTGTGCCCATATAGATACCACTCCACTGGAAATAGAAGCAATGATTGGTCGGACAGGATGCCACTAGAATTGCAGCAAGAAGGAGAACAGTGGCACATATATTAAAAAAAATTCGGGCCAATTATTCTGACAAAATAGAATGGAGAGAAAGATGGAGCACTTACTGCCACATCCAGCAACAGCTCTCCCCTAGTGCCATGCAGGATTTTCACAAGGTTGCCAATACTTTTCTCCCAAATGTACAGAGCATGCTGACGGGCTGACCCTGCAACAATATATTCCCCGTCACCAGAGAAACAGCATTTTTTCCAAGGCGTCCTACAGAAAAGGAATTAGCAGAAAAAGTTAACCGATTCTTTCAAGAGCAGGAAAAATAAAAGATTCCACACATCCCCCCCAAAAAACCCTCTAACAATGCTTTCTCTGGAGACAATGACATATTATTCAGAAAATGCACATTGCAAATTCTGCTATGTAAATGTAACTATTCAAGTCAAGTTATATTTCCCAAATTGATTAACTGGACCATCAATCCTTGGGTGATTATTTAGAAAAACTATTGCAAAATGTAATAGAAAATATAAAAATAAACTGCATCACTGTATTTTTCCAGACTCTAAAGTTCTGCTCGGGACAGATCTGGGCTTACACAAGATTACGGTAATCAAAAGAAGGTTCTGTTTCAACAGAAACAGCCTTTAAAAATATACGAATGAAAATGGACAGAAAAGCAAACAACTCTGCAAATCTGTCTAAAATCACTTGTTGGCTCATCTTGTCCCAGAATTATCTGCATCAATAATTTGAGGGTTTTTTTTATATTAAGAGCCACCCAGAGCTTGTTGCAAGATGGGCACTATATAAATTTTTCAAATAAATCAATAGCTAATAGGAAGACCCAAGTGACTGGCTGATCTCAAAATGCCTAAGCAGCAATTCCCCCAGTTAGGACTAGGATGGGAGACCAACAGCAAATTCTAGGGCTATAAATCAAACCAGTAAGTTGAAAAAAGACACAACCATTTCATTTTATTGTTAAGAAAACAACAAGGATAAATCTATGTAATTACTAGGAGCTGAGCCTGACATTTAGAAATTTGAGTAATCTTCATAGGATTATGTTGTAAAAGTAAGTTTCAGTTTTTGAAAGAGTTACTACTAAATAATTATACAATCCTACCCATGTAGATTGAGGTCTTCTTTTTGTAAATGGGGGATCAGTAGTGAGGGATCAATGGTCAGGGAAGCCTGTCATATAGGACAAGTTGAATATTTGAATGAATAATTATTGTTTTGGAAGGTCACAAAGCAAACAGCTATGTAAGAGGCTTAACTATTATTAGCTATTCAATTAAATACTGAATATTACAAAGGAAATATATTCTGATGCCTTAAAATACTTAGCTACTTTATACATTTACCTGTTCACCAAATCTTGCAGTTTTTGCATTGGTTCTGGTTCCCCATCTCTACCACAGGTCAAGATTTCCCGGCCATCATAAACTCGGATTATGCGATCAGCAGTATTTATGAGAAAGCAACTGGAAGATGGAAATATATTAATATGCTACAATGATACTAGCTTTCTGAAATACACTGCTGAACCACCCTTTTACAATACAGGTAGTCATTGCTTAATGACCACTCAGTGACCATTAAAAATTATGACTGCACTGAATAAGTAAAAATTATAACCGGTCCTTGAAGTTCTGGCATTTGCAATATATCCACAACCGTATGATCACAATTCAAGTGCTAGTTGACCAGCAAACAATTATAATGGTTCCAACATCTTGTGGCCCTATCATCATGATTTGCCACGTTCACTGCTGGCTTCCCATTAGCAAAGTGAATGGGGAAGCCAGCAGGAGGTTGTAATTGCATCACACTTACTGACCATGTGCAATTTGCTTCATGATGGCAAACAGCGATTTGGGTGATATATAAATTTAATAAATAAAAGGGACTAATGTTATAAATTGGCATGTGATTTTCTGCTTTACATTCAGTGTCGTTTAGAAAAGAGTTGCAGATCCCAATTGCCATTGTTAAGCAAGGACTACCTGCATATCTGGTAATCAATAATAATAATATTATAATATGTAAGCCAGAAAGACTTCCTTTGGATGCACCCAAAGATTCAGATGCAATAGAATAAGTTTAGTTTTTGAAGGCTGCTTTTTATCTCAGGGTGTAAGCTGCTTTTTCAAAACTTTTTCAGTTTCAAAAACAAATTGCCATGTGACATGAAAGCTACACTAAAGCTTCTTCAAGCATGTACAATTACATTTAGATGTTTTATTTGTTTAGCTTTCAATCATAGTATTAACTAACTTTATCCTTTTTTCATGACAGCTGCTCCTTAAATTAGCTAATGTTCAAGTATCTACCTAATTTCAAATATTGGTGATCACTTTCATCACTTTCAAAAGCAACAGTCACTAGGACAATTTCCCAATTAGCCTAAAAGATATACGAACAAACTTGGCTGAAGATCATACAATCTAATGCAAACTCAAAATTCTAAAATTGTCCTTATCTAAAACACGTCTCAAAACATTTCAAAAGGCAAAAGAAAGTCATTCTGAAAAATAAGCCCAAGTATTAATCCATTGATAAAAATGGGCATTTGGCAACTCTAAGGGATTTAAATTAAATTTTAGCTGCAGGTGGTACCAATCAGGACATCTGGGGAACTAACATAGCTTATTAGGGAAGGAGCATAGCTCTGTTCTATGATACATGATTTGTGTAAAGAAACCTTCAAATTCAAGTCCCTGTTAAAAGATAAAGAACTAAGTGACAGGAAATATTACTGCATGAGCTTGACCAGAACGAACAATACCAGCCTAGATAAACAAGATGTGGCATACCGGGCAATTTCCTATGCTTTTCCGATAAATCCAGATACTCTCATAATTTAACCTCATTTTGAAATGAATTATTGTCATCACTGCAGAACACTCACAGAATGTGTGTTGAGAGGAACAGGATTATATTCAGTAATTCCACTCCATATCACAAGTGGGAAGAATTTTAAATTGTCTACACAAATGGCATTTGGGGGGGAAAGCTTTTCACCATTATGCTTTTAGTGAATAAACTGTGACGCTCTGACTGACTTCAACTCACCTTCCTTTTCGAGCAAATTCTATAGATTTAATTGCAGTAGTGTTGCTGGTTCCTGTTGTCACTCTGAAGGAAGCAACAAGGTCCTGAGTGTCTATCTTTAACACTAAGATCTGAAAAAGAAAGAAAAAATGGGTACAATCTTACTACCTAAAACTTGTAAGAAAAATCAATGAATTGCAAGGGTATACAGTTCGCCCCAACTATATACCCTTGCAATTTTATTTTACTCCATAACTTATCAAACAGTAAGCAAGGATCTTAAAACATTAAAAATGAGACAAAGCTTTACATTTAACATTGCAATACTACAGCAGGTATTAAAAACTCAACATATGCTGCCAATAGTATAGATTTCATTTTGCACAGTAGTATCTTTCCAAATGAGAATAGCATCGTTAAGAAACATTTTACAGAATTACTATAAGAAATTTCAACTGAATGTCAATCTTAATATTCTTTGTATCATTGCATGCATTTGAACCCAAAAATTTCTGGCATTTTTACAAGTTCACCAGGAAGGATAAAATGACCTTCATATTGTCCAATGTCGGTTATCTTTACGAGTCACATGCCAACAAGCATCCTCACTCCTGAGTAAGCTAGAATTTTTTCTGTATGATATATTACATTTTATATCATAAAACTCAATTGTTAAAAGCTTCAAGTAACAGACTAATTAACAGTTTTGTGAATTCTCTAGAACACCAAGATCAGCTCAACCTAAACCAGATGTATGGTTATACAATAGCATTTGAGACAGTAGTCATGCCAAATCCTTGATCAATGTAGTAGGGTAATATACTTTTTCTGCATTTATCTATTGTTCATGAATGTGTGGTATCTCTTTGAGCAATAAAATATTCATTGCATGACATCTAGTGGACATATTGCAAATACAACCCTTCAAACAAACTGGTGAATAGTGTGGCCAAACACATTGAATGATTATGGGTCATCAACTCAATGCTGACTTTTACTGAGAGACAGATCTGTCCCCAACTTTTCCAATAGTTTATCCATTACTGCTGTAATTAAGTCCAACCACCTTATTGCTTGTGATCCCTTTCTTCTGTCTTCTTCCATCTTTCCCAGCGTTATAGACTTCTCAAGAGGGCTACGTCTATGCATGATGTGTCCAAAGTATGATCACTGAGCCTTATCATTGAAGCAGAATCCTCTGTGATTATTGAAAAGCTTCAATGAATTCAATGGGGATTTAATATGAGACGAGCGAGGATTGCATCCCTATGCTGCAGAACTAATTTTTACTTACCAGATACAAATCCTATTTATTTCCATGGGTTTTACCTTTGAGACAGGTTTAGGTTATAGAACAAATAAAACAATATAATTATTTCTCACCTTCCCTTTAGCATTCCCTGTGTAGATATATTCCCCTCGTCGATCAAAAGAAGCTACCACATTGAGATCAGAATCATCATCTACTGGTAGGACAACATGCTTCGAATCAGACAATGTTAGCATTACTGGGGCAGATTTCATTGGACATACTAATACTATGTTTCTAAAGAAATAGAAAAACAAGAAACAAAAAAATTCCCAAACATCAAGCAACGCATCATCAAAAACGTAAAAAACACAAGGGAAGTATGTTTTTCCCCTGAAAAAAAAATGAATTGTATTTTGTACTCATAAACAAGCGGGATTAATAAATCAATTCAGTATCGTTCATATTCCAAATAGTTAATACAATTCTTATATCTGTTAATTATGTTTTCACTTCCCCATATATAGATACATTCATTTCATTTTTATTCCATATGTCATCCAAGAATCAATAAAATAAAGGGACAAAGATGATATTCTCTAATGAGGAAAGTTTCTGAATAACCTTTCAGGTAAGGCCCTCATGAAATGTAACAGTGATTATTCAGCAGAATAGTGATCCAGTAAAGGTATTTGATGTGATCTGGCTAGAGGATGAGAATGAGGATAAAATGAAGCTAGAAACAATTAAGTGACAGTATTCCTGTCACTCATGATTCTAACAATATTGGAACTAGTGATCCTATTCTTAAACAAACTCAACAAATTCACAGAATCTCTTGCTTGTATCTGTTGACAATAACTGAAAATCAGAGGTTTAGCTATTTAATCATAGAAAGAATTGCTTAATGAAAATCCAGGACTAGGGATTGAGCTTCACAGAAGTGAGAGACTAGTCAACAGGCATGTAAGTGCTAACAGGAGAACAAACTCTGCAGCGACTCTTTAATGAATCTCTGCTGTTTACTGAATGGAGGTTTAGCAAAGTTTATTTAATGTGCTCACTCCCTTTGGGCAGTGTTAAGAAAAATTTAAATATCTCTTATAAATATCCGGCATTGCTACATCTCTAGGATTTCTCTAATCTTGTTTTTTGCATTTTCTGTGGATTTACTGCCTAGTGATAACTTACCAGTTTCAAACCCTGCTTTCCTATTTGACCCTGAGTTTGACCTCAAAGACACTGCAAAAGGATTTTTTCAAAGGCTGTATTAATACATTTTGCTGTTATAGAGTCTGGCCTATTTATACTGGGCCTAAGGGAGATTCTATGCCTGCTATTTTGCCTTCTGGCAACTTGGCATGCCAGCACAGGAAATAATAATAATTATAATTAATAATGTATGCATTAAATATGATAAACAGGTAGACAGCTGTGCGACCACCCACAATAATAATGTTTAAATGTATACTGCCTGACTCTCAACTCTAGATGGCCCACTACAATCAAAGAAATTACAAAACATTTAATGAAATATAAAGATAAAAGATGACGAGAAAACAGACCAAGTGGAATGAAGTAATGGTCTCACTTTCTTTCATCAAAGTCCTAGATGAAGACCCAGATTCTCATGGCTATTCTAAACAACAGCAACGTGAACCTTGAGGGAACCTCATATCTTCTCAAACTGCCAGATTAAGAGAACTTTGTATTTTGTATATTTGCATTTTGCACGTTTGTATTTCCATATGTATTTAGGAAAATACATATGGAAGAAAAATTCCTAAGAAAATTTCACAAAGTTTAGAACAGTATCAAGATTCACAAGCAAGAGAAACACAGATGTTGATAGTGGGAATGAAAGGCAAGATCTTTCTCTATCACTTAACATGTATGCTGCATGCACTTGAAAACAATACTGAATTCTGAGAATCTTAGATCTCAATGCTATCAACCTATTGATGCATTGACCCACAGTTTTTCAGATATACTTTCTTATTCCTGGAGCCAATATATCTACAGTGGTGATAACACTGTATGCCCAACCTAGCCAGTTTTTGTTTTTCTTCAGTTGCTAAGCTGCATAGTAAAAAAAAATCTGTTTTGACTACAACCCATGAAAAGGTATTATAACTTGCATATACTTTAAAGAAATTATCTAGATTACTACTGCTTTTTTAAAAAAGGTGTTAATATTACTTACTGATCACGGGGATGATACTGGACTTTCAAAATAGGAGAAGGAAAACGAAACCTCTGATCACAATCACCAGTCAAAACATCCCACTGAGACACCATATTATCAGTTGATGCACTCACTAACTTATGACCATCTCGACTCCAACTGAAAGAGAAAGATCTAGATAGCCTCTCAGTACAACCTTCACCGTCCTGATCAAATATGTTGACAAGCTTTCTGCAGCACTCCAATCTTTAATTTCCCAAAAAAACATTTATAGAACCAAATGCCTTGTACGTTCAATGGAAAAAATCACGTATTACAACCTTAATCCATCTTTATGCATCACCTATTAGCTGGTATCAAAATAAACTGACTGCATATGTATTTGAGAATCAAATTGCAGCTGAAGCTGTCGCTGAAATTTTTATTGGAACAACTTTCACTGCCCAAAATACTGGACACTTCAGTCCAATTCATTTTTTTGGGTACACAGCTGATGTAAAGTTCACCCAAAGTTTTGAGCTGCCTAGTTGTCATCTATGCACATGCCTGAACTGTAGCTTCCAGTAATAAAAACTAGTAATATTCTAATAAAATGTCCAAAGTTTAAATGTATGAAAATTGTACAATAAATGCATGCAGAGTTCTTTTTTCTGACCTCAACTGCAAGCACATCACCCACAAATCAAATTAAATTTGTATTAGGATAATTCCTTACCATAATGAACAAACTGGGTGAATATGGGCACTTATTATTTTTGCAATGCCCCTTGTCAAGAAATCCCAAATAACAATTCGGCCATCATTACAGCCCACTGCTAGAAGAGTGCCCCATCTGTTAAAAGTACATGTAAGAGCCATACTAATACAGTCCAATGTGCCATCAGCTTCCTGAAAACAAAAAAGGAATAGAAACAATGGAGAGGTTTCATGTATAGATTACATAACCATGTTACTTCACCCCATAAAATGCAATACATTAAATAACTTGTCGCAATGTTTATGTAATAAGTTGAAGATTTAAGACACACAGTCTATTTCATGTGTATATACCAAGAATTCTCCTTTCTATTTCAGCAAAATAGTCACAAACAAACAATATTACAAAATATTTATACAAGGGTAAATACATACCTCTGGATAGTTCTGCCCAAAGGATTCTGAAAAAAAGAAGAAAATATGAAGAAAATTCAAAAATGCCTAACTCCTTTTTGTTGCATGCTGTATTACTGAAGATCTAATGATAGGGGCATGTACTGAAATAATAAATCTGACCTATAAATCAGTAGCATGTATTACAATATTATACCTGCTATGCAGAAATTGAAGGAAGTTTTAGCAATGAGGTTCAAGTAATTTAATATATTTAAATTGAAAAACTGAAAATCTTATCTGCTATATTGGTAAAATTAAACAATATTTACTATTTTTGGATGAGCAAAATATAAATTCCTTGCTGTAGGAATCTCAAAATTTTATCCAAAATTACTCTTTGGATTCCAACAGCCATATAATCATCAAAATTAAAGTATTTCTTAAAGTTAGAAATGTTCAAAAATGGGATGTTGCCATGCCTTAAGGGGAAGCAATTAATAATATAAAACTTTTTAAAAAAGAAACATACATAGGTTTTCTTTTTGACAGGTCACTTTGGAAGTAATTATCTACTGAGGTCCATTAATTCTCATTTATACTCCAAGCCCTTTAACTGTAACTTCATCTCAAGTGAAATAGGCATGTAGAGGACTAGAAAAAGATGCACTGCCTGTTTCAAAATGTTATGAAGCTGATACTTTCACCAGATATTCCTTTATCACATAATTTATACTACTTAAATCATTTGTAACTCATCTACACAATACTTCCAAAGTTAAAATACAGTAGTGAAATAACCTGACCTCAATATTACATTAAGGATGGGTTTCCTCGCTATACATAATGGATTTTTCGGGGGGGGGGGGACCAGCAAAAGAGAAAAGATGAAATCGCCAGCCCACCTATAACAATTCTCAAAACCGGGTCCAACGGAGTTTGATGTAGGCGCCCGCGTCATAAATCTGCCTGATATATGTTTGAATATCAGTACCTGGGGTTGGTAGTTAGGCCAGGGGTAGGCAACCTCGGCTCTTTTATGACTCATGGACTTCAACTCCCAGAATTCCCGAGTCAGCTGTGCTGACTCGGGAATTCTGGGAGTTGAAGTCCATGACTCATAAAAGAGCCGAGGTTGCCTACCCCTGAGTTAGGCTATTGGTTTGAGCTCCGAGCTTGGCAATTTGGTTGCAAACGTTTCGTCACGATTCGAGGAGACACCGTCAGGGCGCTTTGAATTGTGCTCGTCTGTCGGAGCGCTGGCCTTTAAATACCTTTTTATGCGATGCAAATTGGTACGAATGTTGTTTATTCGGATATTTCTGAGTCACGGTCTGATTTCGGATACCCGAAATAAACAACGTTCATACCAATTTGCATTGTCTAATAAAAGGTATTGAAAGGCCACTGTTCCGACAGACGAGCACAATTCAAAGCCCCCCCCCCCGACGGTGTCCCCTCGAAACGTTTGCAACCAAATTGCCAAGCTCGGAGCTCAAACCAACAGCGTCAATCTGCCTCTTGTCTCCGGGACTCTTTTGCATTTCAACCGCACCAAATGTTTTTGAAGCGATCGGGAGGCAGCGTCCCGCCGTTTCCGCACCGCTGGACAGCTGTGCCCAGTTCTGCAAACGGGACGAAGGAAAATGCGCCCCCCGCCGCTTCCCGCGTCCCAGTCAAAGAAGCAACCCAGCGGCCCTTTCTTTCCCCCCGAGCCAGTTCCAACACCGCGATGCTTTACCGCCCACAAACGTGCCTTCCCGGGTTTATCCCACAGCCCGTCTGCTCATCGTCCCCCGGCTGCCCTGTCCTGTCCACGCATCCCAGCCCCAAGTAAAGAGCAGCGACCAAAGCGCCTTCTCCCCACGCACCGAGCAGCTCCAGGTTCATCTTGCTCACACTCTTCTTCCGTCCGATCCCGCTTCGGACGCAAAGACCCAAAGGCCCCCACCCGAAGGGGCTGCCGCCATAACTCAGCCTGATGAAAACGTTTTCTATTTCCTCACGGCTTCGATCCTTCTCTGCGTCAGACGAAATAATTGCTCATCGTTTTCGTACCCAACATTTCCTAAAAGCGGAGAACAACACGGCGAGAAGCATTTTGGATGTGTGGAGAAAACAGGCAGCGCCGTGGACAGACCGGCATCGACACACTCCACTAATATAAACCGTGCTGAAACAAAGTGAGGTGAAAGGAGTTCCCCTTTACGGATTCGAAAGAGTCCGGAGGGAAGAGAAACAAGGGATAATGGAAGGAGAAAGAAGCAAAGAAAGCGAAGAGGAAGAGAGATGGGGAACTGGCTGGGGAAAGGAGCCAACCGAGGTAGCCGCGGAATCTAAACTTTTAAACAGTTTACAATCGTGAATGAGTGTCAGGAACTATGTGTACCTCTGAGCTTTGGGGATGCCGCTAACAGTTTGCAAGTAAATCTCTATACAGTATTAGAAATCTTAGTTTGTGCAGAACACTGTTGAGTATGCTTTGATTAAACGTGGTTTACTTGTGGTTTACTGCCCAAGCGGGCCAATAATTTAGACTTAGCAGGGAATGCTACATGCAACACAGCTACAAAATGCTGAAAACTTAGTCTATTGCTTATCTTAATGAAAAGCGCTATAAGAAAGCTTCATTGAACAAGGCTTTAATGAGCAGTGGACCTAGTATTTTATGGATCTAGTATTTGGCTTAAAATATAAGAAGCATAAGTAATGCCTGAATAATAAATCAAATCATAGCCACTATGTAGGTACCTAAAACTTAAAAAAATGGGGGAAAGATACAACAGATCTAAATGAAAGTTGCCTGATTTTGTAGAATGGAGTTAAATATATGCAGGGAAAGAATGTGTAGGTTTAATTCTGTGTGTTGGGAGGGGGGTCTGTAAATTTGATAAATACAAAGAAATAATTGTGAAAGAACAACACTGAACTGGTATTGTGGCATAATCAAACTTAGACTGACCAAATGAAGGACTGAGGAAGGGAATCAAATACAAGAAAATGGATATCATAGCATGTTTTAAATAAAAAAATATTATACTCCTTTTTATAAAGTTGTATAACTTGTTCACTTTTGGATTATACTGTTCTCCTCAGTGTTAAAAAACTTTTCCAGTCCTGTGTAGCTTAAGAATCAGGACTGGTAACTTGTATGCAAAATCTATGTATTGTAAGCAAACAGTTCGTGCTCCCAGCTCAAATTCCATTTTACACCACTTTGGAAGCAGTTTAGTTAGCTCTTGAATTTAATATGCTAAATCTCTGTCTCTCAAAAAAGTTAGCCTTAAAAAATGAACCATTGCTTAAGTTAGTCTAAGAGAAATGTTTTTATGGGACCTTAGGCTTGTGCCATTTTCCCTCACAGTCCTCAGGAGAGTCATAGAACATAGAATCCTAAGGCTGGAAGGGACCTCAGAGGTCTTCTAGTCCAACCCCCTGCTTAAGGCAGGAGACATTATATCATCCTAGTCAAATGGTTATCCAATCTATTAACAAAAGTCCACCCCCTTATTGTCTCATTATATTCTTGCTGTTTAACCATTGTCATTAATTTTAATGCTTTTATATTTGTATGCCTTTGTAAGCTGTCCAGTCTCTCTGGATGGGCAGCATATAGTAAAGTCTCCTCCTCCTCCTCCTCCTTTTCCTCTGACTTGTGGAACTGCTTGCCACCTTGCTAGGGGGAGGGGGAACAAAGAATGGACCACTACACCCCCACTTCCCATTACAGTATGTCCCAAGGACCCCATCCCTCCAGGGAGTTGTTGCCGGCCAGCCGGCCAAGTTGCTCCTTTGTCTTTCCTCATTCCATATATGAATGATTCCATATATTTCTCACTCCTTATATAGGCTTGCACTATTTCCCTTCCCCTCATAATTCCCAGGAGAGCAGCAGTGAAGCCGCCTCATCCTCCTCTGCTTACTCTGCCAGGGAACTGCCTGCCACTTTACTGGGGCGGAGGGGAAACAAAGGGAGGAAAAGCTGCACACACCCTTCCCATTCCAGTGTATCCCTAAGGAAAGGGCACACCTGTCAACCACCAGCCCACCACCAGCCCCAGTCAACTCAACTTTGCCAGCAGGCATCCAAGTCACTCCTTCATTCTTCTCTCACATAACTGCCATTGCTGTTAAGAGATTTCAAATTTGGGTCTTGGTTCCAAAGCATTTAATGGCCACTCACCTGTTGGGCCTTGCTGCCCCTTCCATCTTCCTGTCCTGATTTTGGACACATTCTGTAAATTAGCCCACTTGAGGTATGTTGATTCAAAAATTGTTGCTCTATGATGCACCATTTCACCCAATTGGTTAAGAAGTATCAAACAGATGCAACAGTATTAGTAGATAACCAGCATCTTGAATTGCATTCATAAAGAAACTGGGAGCTAATGCAGCTCGTGCAACAGGGGTATAATAGACTGCTGTTTTAGTTTCTGGGTTGTCTTCAAGGGGTGCTCCATGTAGACCATGTTGCAGTAATCCAAATGGGAAGTGACCAAGGCATCAGTGACCATGAACAAAACCTCCCAATCCAGGAAAGATGCAACTGGAACACAAGAATAATTTTCCTACCAATGACTGTCCATTGCTCATTGAGCAGGAGTTGTGAGTATAGAGGTATAAAAGGAATGTAGAAGGACCCTCCAGATTGCACACCAGCTCTATCCAAGGAAGCGTCATCCTGTCCAGAGTCAAAGTTGGCATGTCACCAGACCCTGGGACCAGAAACCCAAAGACATTCCATTTTGCCAGAGTTAAGTCCAAATAGGCTTCTTCCTAACCAGACCCCACAGCCTCCAGACACACTCTGCACTTCAGTAGGATAACTTGCCCAACCAGGGGTGATGTGTAGCTGAGTTAAACCTTATACTGACTACCATACCACCTGCTGGCAAATGACCTCACCCAGGGTTTCATATAGATGTTAAAAGATAAAGAAAAAAAACTCTTGAGACACCTCGCATTGCAGGGATCTACGGCTTGAACTCTTGTCTCCAAAAAACTGGCCATGAAGAAAGGACAATATTGCAAAATAGTGCCTCCCAATCCCAGCCCCTAAAGCTGGATCAGAAGGATACCAAGTTTACCACAGTCAATGGTATTGAAAACCTCTGAGAGATCCAGGGGGAGGTGGGCAGAATGGTTGTACCATCTCCATCCCGAGCCTTCCAGGTTACCTGCAAGTACAGCCAATGCCATCTTAGTACTGGACTCTGGCTTGAATCCAGACCGAAAAGGATCTAGATAATCATCTTCATCCAAAACTCTCTGCAGCTGAGCCCCAATGTCATCTCCACTTCCCCAACAAAGGAAGGATGGAGATGGGATGAAAATTGTCTGAATACAATGGCATCTTAAGAAGTGGTTGATTCACCTGGTCTTTCAGAGTAGGCAGAATCATTTCCTCCTGCAAACAGGCAGTAACCACTTCTTGGACACATCTACAAGCCACCTCCCAGGAAGCCTCAACTCTTAAGTCTGAGTCTAAAAAACAGATGGCCAAACTACAGCCACAAGACCTTTTCCACTTCCATGCAACCAACCGATTCAAACTCCTCCCAAATAACAGGGCTTAAACATGTCTCGGTCACTTCCAAAGAATTTTCTCAGTTGGAATCCCACTCTGAGCAAAGTTGAGCTACTTTGTCTAGTAGATGCTGAAACTACGGTATTCCTCAGAGCAGCCTGTAGGAGTCCCCCGGCTCCTCCTTACTCAGGAGGAACCTGGTCTATCTGCGGGTGCAGTAAGGATGGATAAATAAGTGCACTTTACCCCACTATTGCCACAAAGTAAGTCCTAATGAAGGCTCTTATCTTTGCTAAATTGACTTCATTCTGTCTTCCTGGAAGACACTTCATCATGGAAGGAAGCTTACAATAAAAAGGTGGAAAGAATCAGAAATAGAATTGATTGATTTAGGGTAGCTACTTTGTTACAGTTATAGGCATAGAAACAAGATATGTCAATACCAGCAGTCAAGTAGAAAAATGCTATTAATGGAAGCAACAAAGCTTAAGTAAATAAAACGTCAATTTAGTCATCAGTGTTACTGCAATTTGTCTCTCTCCTCACCACAGCTGGTGATGTCACAGATTAATACTATAACAATTATTAAAAGAATAAACCACACCAGTAACATAAAATGTTAATGAAATCTTTATTATGTAACAGCACTTCAGTGCATTCTATCACCTATTAAAACAGAGCTTCATTATGGCATTAAATGAAGTCTTAATTCTCACATTGTTTTAAAATACATGTTATGGAGAGGGGCAGCAGTGGAAAAGTAATTAATATTACACAATACAAGGAAAATACTTGTCTTTAAATCTTGAATTTCCATATTATTGCACTTTTCCTATATAATTGGTAAGTTTGTTACCTTGCCTTTAACACTATAATACACCAGTTCTTTTAAAAAATAAAAAGTAGTACAAAATCTACAGGCATTACAGTGGAACTATACAACTCTCTCATGTTTCTTCTGCTCCTGATCAAGTGTAACAGTTGACCATCAATTTAACAGACCTAAATGAACATGTTAAAGAAATGCAGTACTGTTTAAGCCCCTGAGGGAGTTTCATATGCAAATATGCTTTTATTCTCTCCCTGGAGAAAAATAAACCAATAATATTTTTAAAAGGATAACTTCTGACTAAGAGGCAGTGGATATAGACAAAGCATTATATACATTTCTAAAAATGAAAGGAGCTCAGCACAAAAACACATTAAATAAAGGAGCAGTGCTGATGTTCCTCTCATTAAGTCTATCGCTCTGGAAATAAAAGAAGAAAATGATGATTCAAGTATCTCTCCTGACTTTCCAAATCCTGATAGGAGGAGGAGAAGGAACAGAAAAAAGAACTAACAAAAAGGAAGTGCTTATAAAAAACTGTTACATGGTAGAGCTTGTTTTTTAATTAGAAAAGCTAGAACAGTGCACATTGCACAATCAAGCTATAAGCAATAAAAGATTGAGGTGATACAAAAAAAATGTCAGTCCACTTAAATAGCAATGTGACTGGTAGGAGCAATGCACCAGCAAGCTAAGGCTAGGACTTCATCACTACAACAATGCAGTCTTACCCTGAATTCAAGCCTTGTTTTGTAAGCTAAAATGTAGCTCATGTAACTCCTATGTAGTGTTTGTCCAGAACTTATATGGCCAGTTCCCAAATCAAAATGGACTATCCAAGCAATGAAACAACTTCAGATAGTTTCACCTAAGAAGCATCAATTACTAGCACCAATGTAAATAATTTGATCCTGCCAGCTGTAATTTCTGCAGTTGTATCTGTTTTGTAAACTAGCTGGATTTCCTTTGATCTGCATACATAGCAATCTAATCTTCTGGAGCACCTGCTTTAGCCATTCAGTTGGTATTAATATGTAAACCTTGCGTAGTACAGTTCAATAAATAAAGTATCATTCTGAGTATGGAATAATTGGGATAAAATTAACCATGTTTTAATGGAAAGAGGGAGTAGTTATAGGCAATCATAACTGGAAGATTTTAGAGAGATCTGATACTATACTTTTGTCAAATCTCTTTGACTTTTTTATATTCATTGACAGTTGTATCATCCATTGCAATATTATGGATAATACCACATTTTGCTCTATACCTTCACCTTTGAAAATATTTAGTGTTTACAATATATGCTGCATTTCTCATGCTACAGTAGTAGTAATAACACTAGGAAAACTCACAAACTTTCTAATATGAAATGGAATGTTTCTTTTAAATCCAAACCTAAATGTATTTTTACTAGTAGCATCTTTAGGAACAAAAACATTCATCTGGTTTTTGTAGATACAACATGTTTGTGGGGGCTGATAACAGCACAAATAAAAATATATTCCCAGCAGAAAAGTGCATGCGTGTTTTATACTGAGAAGTGATACAGCCAATTTTATATCAATGGGGAAGACAGCCTCAAAAGAGCATGATTTGATGACTATTAGTTTTTAAAGGCACAAGATAAATGGTGAAAAAGTAGCTGATTGGTAAAGCTATGCACAATGTGTTCAAAACCAGCTTCATTTTATATTACATAAACTATTTCTATACTTCCAAAAATACTGACCGAGATGCTCCTAATTCTAAACAATATCACTAGCCATCATAGCACAAACAAAAGATATAAAATAAGGAATACTGTCAAGTGACTGGAATGATACTCCCAAAATACATCCGTGACAATATTGGAACTTCTTATTTGAGAAAAGGTGCTTTTCTGTAAAATTCACAGCTATGGCTGCTTATTTTGGTAAATTTGCCAAATGCTACAATTATTGGACAGAAGTGCCAAAACAACTTTAGACTGCAACAGAACCATAAATGTAACTAAGTAAGAAGCAGTTATTTTAAAAGAATTATATCTGATTTTATTGCCCACACACAAAGGTTTATCTCACTACTGAGTAACACTGAGGGGCTACTTTTGTTTTTAGTGATTTACATAACTAGGGGAAAGGCCCCATTTCTGCTTTGTACAAAAGGTGCCTCCTAGAAAAAATGATTAGGTTTGCACAGCATACAGTTTATCCTATGTCAATGGGACCAGTATATGTCTCATGGTATACAGATGAAGGAAAATGGTTTTTCCCATTCTCCAAACAACTGAAGGAACACTGCTACTGGTAGTTGGTCCCATTCTATATCTGTGCCAGAAATACTGCATTTCAGGCTAAACATTCTTAAAATATTATTGTGCTATGAAACTAAATTGTGTATAAAAAATGAAAAGGAATCTTTGTGTTGGAGTATGTAAATTACATGGGAAATATTAAATAATAAAGCCCAAAGAAGAAAATGATGGTCAGACACATCCACAGAAAAGTGACAGGTTTCTCTTAAATAGTCTTCAAAGGAATGACTTAAAAATACAAAACTGACAAAATATTTTAAAATAGCCAGTCAACATTAAGAGTTTAAAACAGTCATTGCCTTTCTTTAGATTCAAAGGGAGAAAAGCAAAGCAAAATAATCTGCTATGATTAAAAACATTTGGTTGTCCATTGGTTACAGGCAATAGTTGTTACTTGTCTTTTTATTTCAATATATCAACAACCTTTGAGTGAAGTATTGTCTTAAAGTTTGTAAAGTAATGGTAATAATAAAATAAGGCCATTGTAACCTATTTGTCAATTTCCCCAAAAGCAATTTGGTTCATAAATGACAGTGAGCTTATACTTCGGGATATTCTTGCAGTGAGACTTTCCCATTATGAGCTTTGATCCCATTGTGCAAACAATACCACATATTATCAGAAGTCCAGATTAATTCACAACTCTCTGCACTGCAAAAATTAGAAGATTACCCTCCCTTTGGAAGGGACACCATCTTATTTCTTCCAATCATCCACATTCATACGTATGACATTCAGAAAGGCTGATGTACAGTACATGCATCTAGCTAGTAGGGACTGTAGCTTAAGATGCAGTTGTGTTGACTGCCAGACTTCTGAACTTAACAGTGCTTTCTGCCTCTACTGGAACCTGAACAGATAAGTAAAACCCCTTGCAGACTGGGGTCTAAGTTCCTAGTCTTCTAATTTATTTTTAAGAAAGAAGGAAGCACTGGCAAGCTGCATTAGTAGTGTGTATTGAAAATAGAAGTCTCTGGCTACTATATAAAGGTGGAATTTCAATCTCACCTGAACCCTCAATTTTTGGCTGGCTTGTTCCAGGGAGCCACTGAGTTGCCAGTGGCAAAGTGGGGACCTGGGTTCTCACATAACTGAACAAATTCACAATGTCTTCAAGTGGAATCATCCAGTCCTTTGTTCAACTGCTCAGAGTACAATTTGCAAAGTCTGTCCATTATTCCTTGCAACATAGGTTGGACTATGCCCAAGAGAGGGCGCTGAGAAGAGTCCCCATCCCAACAGGCTTCCATCAACTGCCAACATTCCTCATCAAAAATGGGAAGACGTTCAGGGCGAACACCTAAGAAGAGAGGAGAATGTGGTAATGTAATGAAGGTGCAAAGTTAATCCTTTGACCTATAAATTGCAGCGGTTTTGTTCTGTTATTTCTGGAAATAAATTTCATCCAAAGTTTTATAAAGAATAAAAGGTTTTGAGGTAACACATTATTTAGGATCCGTGGGAATCTGGATGGGGAATAAAAGACTGAGGTTCAACCCTAACAAAACTGAGTGGCTGTGGATTTGGGAGCTACTATGTTCTAGAGAGCTTCCACTATTAATTGTGGACTGGGTTGCACTTCCCCAGACAACTAGTGCAGAATGTCAAAGTCCTGTACTCTTGTGACTCCTGCTTAAAGAGCAGTGGCAGCCATGGTTAGTAGGGCCTTTGCACAAATTCATCTTATGTACCAACTGTGCCTATTTCTGGATTGGGAGGCCTTATTCTCAGTCACTAATGTTTCAGTCACCTCTCACTTGGCCTGTGACATATATGGGGCTGCCCTTGAAGACCTCTAAGAAGCTTCAGTTAGCCAAAAATACAGCAATACAAGTTGTTAAAGATACAGCTTAGCAGGCCTGCCTAACACTACTATCTTTGACCTGCATTGTGGTTATCTATAAAGCCCTACATAGCACAGGGCCTAGAAATTTGACTGCCCTGTGAATAACATTTCCCTGCTTCCAAGATTCAGATGGCCCTGATCCTATCAGGCTTTAGTCCCCCCCCCCCCCAGGCATTGAGGCAGTATATTTTACATGCCTATTTTAGTGTATGCTATATGAATTATTTTTATTTATTAGATTTGTGTGCCACCCATGTCATCTATTTACCCCAGTAGTGTCAGTTTTTATTGATTCTTACTTGTGTTTTGATGTTTTTAATCCTCTATTAGCAGGCCAGATTTGACAAGTGATTAACCATAAAAATTGGGAGAAAGAGAGAAACATAAAGAAATATTATGAATATTCTCAAATATGTATGAATAAAGACTTACGCAAGTAGTCCATTTAAAATTACAGTAACAGGCAGAATGCAAAAGGAAACAGAATTTTCCTAGTGCATAGACATTTATAGATAGATTTATACATACAGCTGCTGATGTTCTGATTAAGTAGCTTATTTCAGTGTTATAGTGTACATATTAGACCATTTACATGAGTAAATGTTAGCGTGATTCACTTTTAATATATTCTATTTCATATTTAGCACATTTATATTTAGCGCTATCTATATCTCTGTCTTCAGAAACATGACACAGTTCCCATCTTAAGTATACAACAGAAGCAAATCCCTCTGACCATAGCAGAGATACACAGGATAGTATTTAGGAATCGCAATCTAAACTCGCAAGCGACCAGATCCACATGTGTAGGGTTCAAGATAACAAATTTATTATATTCTGCCTATAACACAGAAATCTCTCCAGACTGTTTGCTTCCCTTGGGAAAAAATAAATAAGGTTCCATGGAGTTTGGGGTGGGTGGGGGGGTGTTAGTCCTGGATCTTGACTCAAGGCTATAGTTCCTTGCTTGATTCCTCCTCCCTGCTGGCATTTCCCAACACTTCAGAGTGTTTCAGATTCAAAGTTCCTGAGGAATTGGATGCCAGTAGGATATAATGAGGTTAGAATTACATTTCTCTCATTTTCTAAAGAGAAATGTATGTGGCTTATCTGAATCATTCCCAGATTTAGGGTCCTGATGGAAGGTTGAAAGACCAACAGGCAGCATTACCAAGAAATGCAAGAACATTTTATTACTCCAACATTGCTTTAAACTTTTTATAAATTGTAGTTGGTATACATTTCTAGAAGAATGATAAAACAATCTACATGGTTTGTTCCTGTAAACACATCAAAATACTATAATGAAGTATACACTATTATATGACATATTGATAGCTGCCACCGTATTAAAATGAGTGCTATGGGCCATTCTATTCCATTCTTCATGTTTGTTAAAATAAGTTTCCACTAAGATAACTTTAGCATAAGTTGATGTAAGAAAAGAGATCCAATACTTAAAATACTTACCCACTAATCTTTTTTTGGTTTGTACTTCATTCACATTCTGAAATACTATGAAGACAGAATCTACCAGCAGACCTCTGCTTTACGAAATTCTATGTATTCACCATCATTTCACAACTTGATATAATCTATTTGTGTTCAGCTATGCCTACCTCTTCGTACATTGTTCCAAAGATGATCTTTGCTTGCACATCTCTCAAAAGCCTCTGGTAATTTCACATGTCCTGAACAGATGTACCAGAATAGGATGCCAAATGCGTACACATCCACAGAGTTATCATATTTCCCTGTGAAATATGAACAAGAAATATTGGTTAAAATCTACCTATATGTATTCATCCTCCATTAGATAATCTAGTAGGGCAAGAGCAGCACAATGAATGGATGGCTGGCACAAAATGTTATACAACAAATGTGACAACTTGGGCCACATATACACTTAAGTATTTTTTTTATCACTCTCTTGGATCAAGTAATAATCAGCCAATAAGAAATGCTCTTTTTTAGACTAGGGAGCACTGACATCACTGATCGTGTGATTTCATAGATTTGTATACCAAGAATCTACATACCATATTCAAAAAGATAAGGCGTATAATATTCTGGGTATAAAATAGGAAACATTTCTCTCAAAAAGGTTCAGTTGAACCAGAAACTAGGAAACGCTATAATTGAAGTGTAAATTGGTCTATTTACGGTGCTGGAAGCAAAGAAAAGCCTAAAGAGAGATGGAGCTACAGACTATATTTATAGACTTAAGCAAATTAGAATTTACATGGGATTGGATTTGGCAGCCAGGTGTTTCAATGAATATATCCGATCATGCACCCAGTAAAGTCAGGAAGACTATTAGGGTATAACTATGAGGTAATGGGACAAGACTACAAAGATGGAGGTGGGTGCTAGTCTGAAAGAACAAAGAGAAGTAACATAGTTTCTTTCTAAGGAGTCACTTTGCTTTCCTAGCATTCTGCATTCCTTAGCCTTCTAAATGTAGCAGTGTAGTTTTCCTAAGAAAGTGTTTTTATAATGAGATAGTTGCCCATTTTGGCACCAGATAACCAAGTCAGTGTTTTCCCTCGGAGGATTGCATTTGTGTTAAGGGCTTTTAATTTGCCCTCCTCCCATCTCCTATACCCACAGTGTTCACAAGCAGCTTCTCGGAACACAGTGATGAAAATTAGATTAACAATACCATTCATGGATTATATTTTCACATTCTGATAAAATGCTAACATTAAACTAAATCATTTTGTATTTGTACCAAGGATTACCTAAGTTCTTTCAACTATTTCATTTGTTTGGTAGTTTTAGAGAGCAAGAGAATCAATCTCTCTAGTGGCCCCAAATTATGAAATTTTGTTGTCCTTGAAATTAACTCCTTTTTTAAAGTTTTGCAAGATTGAGATCTATGTAACAGAGTTCAATGTGTTTACTTCTCCTTATCATAGACACATGAACTTTCCTGAAAGAAACAGTACTTTTTCTGGTTTTCTTGGATATAGACTATTTTACCAAGATTTTACTTCAGAATTCTTCGTTGCGAACAATCAATAAGATTTTCAAGATAAGTTCACCTGTGAAGAGTTCAGGAGCCATGTGTATGGGTGTCCCAACAATACTTCCAGACATCATTGCTTCAGGTTTACAAAATCCCAGGTCAGTGATTTTAGCTCTATTGTTTTTATCCAGCTGTAAAGAATATAAAATGATTGCACAACAATGATTGCACAACAAGCAATACAATGATTATCAAAAACATCCTGCCATCAAATCTCTTTAGCAAGCAGTAACTTCTACAAACGATTCCTATTTTCAAAAGTGTCTTTGCTGAACAAAGTTAATGAAGTCTCATACTTCGACCAGTGGCATCAGATACATGGTCTTAGAAGCAATTAACTAGGATATTTTAAAAAATAGCCACCCTTGTTGTTCATATTATAACTCATCATATCAGATTTGATACTAGAGGTTCTGCTTTCAACTATTACATAGAGTCTCATGCCTCATTAAGTTCTTCAAAAAATTTCCAACATGAGGTGATATACAGTTGTCGTCTTAACCACTGACTAGACGGAATTTTCTTATGATAGAAAACAAATATTCTTTCAAATCCATTCCATTTTACTACTAGTACAATGAAAAAGATACAGTGCTTTGGATACTGGAGATCCATGAATACCAACACTTAAATCTACACTCAGTCATGGAAATTTACTGGGTAATGTTAGTCTAGTCTCTATCTCTATACTCAATCTACTAGATACTGTTATTGTTGGGGGGGAAATGAAGGAAGGAGCCCTATGCATCTTCCCTGGGAGAAAAGGGAGAATATAAATAACAAATCAATAAATAAAAGCATCAGGTAAATTTGATATAATTATTTTTATTTTGCGTGAAAGGGATTATGAGCTGTTAATCTTCCTGAGCAAACTAGATATTATGTTACAAATTGTATTATAAATTGTATTATAAATTGTAATTGCACTGTTAGCTAGTGCAAAATATAGATATCACAAATCTGAAAAGGTTACCAATTGCTTATTGGTCACAAAATGTTTGTATTAGCCTTTAAATAATTTAGGATCGTCTCTGTCTCT